>NC_053161.1:117252249-117329749 GCF_016835505.1 Polypterus senegalus
ATAGATAAACTTTAAAGACATATATAAAAAACAAGGAATATTCAGTTTAATTAAAATTGATTTGTTGTTGTATAGCACTCTTGTATAATACAGGCTCAGAGCAGATACTCATATAGATAGATAGATAGATAGATAGATAGATAGATAGATAAGAAAGGTGCCATGTAATAGATATTTGTTAAAGACACTAGATATATAATAAAGGTGTTTTATAAAATATACATGTTAAAGGCACTGCATAGTAGATAAGCGGAGAGAAACAGAGTATTTAGTTCAGTTCAGTTATTTTTGGGATAGCACCAAGAAAGTACTCAGATAGGGAAAAAAGGAAGGGGCTATATTATTTAACTTATAATAATTTCATCTGACGTGTCTTCCTTAAAGTCACACACAGTGTTTAGGCAGTAGATTTGCCACCATACACTTTTAGCATCTGAAACATCTCTGTATTTGAACACTGACCCTTTTACCTGACAGTACCAGCATGTTGAAAACAATATATGCTGGTTGAGTAATAAAGTGTTAAAAGGCTGATGGCTATAAAATGTGATATTAGCTAGCAACCCCACAGGAAGAGCTACTATGACCTGAGAGCTCTTACTTCCTAATGTATGTGCTAAAAACAGTGAGATCTGCTCTCTTTTACTAAGCTCAAGTAATTTTCAGCAGCATGAGGGATGAAGCCGACCTGGTTTTCTTTCCAATTATGGTTTTACTTGTGTAATATGAGAAAGTATGTAATGAAAGTAACATATGTAGTTAACTTTTAATTTATATTGCTTGGCACTGCAATCCAGTAGCAGATAAGCAGGTCCATAATATGGATGGACTGATAAAATATGATTTACTGTAGTATATTTTTAAAACATTATCTGCATGTAATAGCAAATAAAATGTTAAACATGCTCCATTTACCCCACATTTAGACTGAGAAAGTATAATTGAAGTGAATCTCACTGAATAGTAAGTGAGCCTGCATGATTAGATTAGCAGTATGTATTATAACCTCCAGATCAAAAGGGAAGCCCAACTAGTGCTTCAGTATCTACATAAGTCTTCTCCAAATTCTTCCCACATTTGTCAGACATGCAGTGATTGCTAACACTTAAGTGTTGGCTTTGCATCAACACAGTCTTTATTGATAATGCAAGAGGGACACAATGTGAGTGAATGTTGCTTTGAATCTAAGTATGTGCCTCAAAAGACTTGTGCCCAATGTAGGGTTGGCTCTTGCTTTACTTCAAATGCTGCTCGTTTAAAGTCCTGCTGCCTGTAACCTTGTTTTACAATTAGTATATTCAAAAAATGGTTGCCTGAATGTGCAGCATCTCAAATTTCTAAAAGTAATGTCCATTAATCTTGTCACTGGGACTCCTTTATAGCTTGCTTTTTTGTTTTTTCCATTTGGTGGCTGAATCAATTGCAAATTGCTGAATTTTGTTAAAGTGCTCATTTAAACAGGTGCTACATTTTTGCTCCTGTTTACTGTAAAAATATGTAATTGTGATACGTTTAAAGGTTACAAAAAAAACATGTGACTTTCATGCAAAGGTCTTGACTGATAATTTCTTCTGGAATGATTTAATATTTTGCTGTTTAATTTAAATATTACAAAAATAATAGATAATATGACAGACACAAAGTAATAATTTTAATAACTCATCATGTTTGCCTGCTTGCAAAGATATTCTTAAACAGGGAAAACTCTGAAGCAACTAGTAAGAGAATTAAGCCTAAACAGGAAAATGATTAGGTTGATTTTAAAAGGAAAGAAATGTTAGTAATACATTTCTAGCTATCCTCATTCAGTTCAGGGTCTCAGGTATCTCAGAAGCTTTGGGCCATAAACAGGAGTGAACTCTGGATATTACAAGGGACACTCACAACATCAAAGTCATTCATAATAGGGAAAATTAGAGTCAATAATCAAGCTGACAGAATTGCTTCGGAATGTGGAATGAAAAGCCTGATTACTGAGAAATAAATGTAATGCAGCAATTGCATAAAGTGCAAACCACTTATTTGGCACTAAAGGTCTCATTTATTGAACTTTCCGTTGATTTGAGCTAGAAAATACGTGTATGCCAAAAACCAGGAAAATGCGTTTGCCTAAAAAGTCCTATTTATACAACCTGACATACAGTACACACATTTGTATGTAATTTACCCTTCATAAATCACAATCATCTTGTAAATGTGCTTATGTGAACATGCCTCAAGCCCTGACCAGTTGTCACCTTGAAACAACCATATATCCATTCATCTATTATCCAACCCGCTATATCCTAACACAGGGTCACGGGGGTCTGCTGGAGCCAATCCCAGCCAACACAGGGCACAAGGCAGGAAACAAACCCTGGGCAGGACACCAGCCCACCGCAGGGCGCACACACATACACACACACACAAGGGACAATTTAGAATCGGCAATGCACCTAACCTGCATGTCTTTGGACTGTGGGAGGAAACTGGAGTACCCGGAGGAAACCCACGCAGACACAGGGAGAACATGCAGACCTCCTAACTGCAAGGCAGCAGCGCTACCCGCTGCGCCACTGTGCCACCCACAACTGTATATGGACCATGCTAATCAACCTCGCACATATATAATGAACAGATTCACCAGTATAGTGAGACAATAGTAACTAGAGGAAAAAGGCAAAAAGTAAAGTTTTGAAGACTGTGAGATAGAAGTTTCAAAGAAATCTGCAAAGTGGAGACATGCAAAGAACCTTTATTTGGTAGCCTAAGCACAGGTGTTACCAGCAAGCACAAAATAATATAGAATGGCAGCATGTTACTGCTGCCATGAATGCAGTGAGGTACACCAGTCTTACCAATGGCTGAAATAAAAGAAAAAAGGTCTAATCTAAGGTGAACAAGTGTATCGGTCATCACTGGCAGAGTGAGTACAAAAGAAGGAGGAGAAAGCACATATACACTCTCTGATTTTGATCTGCGAATAGCATCTGTAATGGGATATTTGGATTGGATATTTACTTACTGTTGTTATGTCAGAATAGTTCTGATTTTTTTTTACTGTCTCATCTTGGCTTCACAGATGACTTGTGCGTTAATGGGATGTCACTGCTAATGATTAACAAAAGCAGCTTCATTATCATTAAGTGTCCTTATAGCAATATGTGTGCAGTCAACTGTTACGTTAGGAAAACCGGACATTGCTGAAAATTGCCTTTTTGTGTTGTCATGTACACCCACACCATATGGAAACTAAATGTTGCCACTCAGTTTATGACTTTTAGTACAGCAGGCATAACGAAGCTGAAGCTTAACTGAGATATTCATTCCCTATCAGCAAGTTCTATCTGTTACATAGCTGGTACCAGAAAGCCAATTGTACTTAAAACCTGGATATGAACAGGTAGAGCCCGATATCAGGCCATCTGTCTTACTAATGCCAGGCTCAATTCAGCACATTGTTCCAAGAGGATGGCTTTTAGAAGCCTAATTCTGCTCATATGCCAGTCAATGTCATTGGCGAAAAATCCCACCAGTCCCTAAAAACTCATTCCCTTCATTTATGACACTTTGTCTTCAACTAGTGCCAAATAAGCCATGCTCTTTTAAACCATTAGGTTATGAATAGTCTATAGTGCATATTTATAGCTTTCTGTACTCAGGGAGTAAATCAAACCTGTGTTTTACTTACTTTAATAATTATAATAAGTGTTTGCATCGGCTTCTAAGACTGAAAAATGACAACAGGAAGCCAATATGAACTGAGGAAAGAAGTTGTTCAGTACAAACACACAGCATTGTCTTAAAAGTTAACTACAGTAGACTGTATACATTATATTCATCACTTTTTAGGTTTAATATATCTGTCACATTGACGCACATATTAATAACTGCTCCGTGATATGAATTATTATACAAGTGAATCACCTTTTAACTGGTTTCATTGCATTTCCGTACCTAATCGGGTGACATCATTTCCCACTTTCTTCAAAATGTTGTGTACAGATGGGTGAGAGCTACCATAAATATATACAAGTTTTCCTATCAAGTTTTCTTTTAAAAATCCCAGCCTTTACATGAAAAGTTTGAGCCTCTTATCGTGAGTGTGGAAGTTTTATAAATCTGACCCCTGGAGCTGTAAGATACTGACATCATTATAATCTGTAGAATGTGTCTTCATTAAAGCCCAGCTTGGGCAGATAGACTTCTCATTTTATTTATATCTCTCCTAATGACCCTTCCTTATTGTGCTTTTATTTGATATTTTTTATTGTTTTGTTCAGTGGCACAGTGGTGCAGAAAGTTTTATTGGATTGCTAGATGAATGGATTATGGTTGTCTTTCCTACTTATATTGTTTTTTAGCATATTGTACTATTGCATCTATAAGAGTTGGTTCCATGACAGTAGCATAAAAACATATTAAATATGTAAAATCACTCACTTGTGTTTTCTTATATTTTTATGAAGCTTTGACAATAAGTTTAATATTCTTGGATCATATTTGTATTTTAATACCTGTCATTCTTCAGTACTAGGTGAATTTATACAGCTATAACCATGTTCAGATATGGCACGATGGCATAGTGGTTAATACTGCAGCCTCCCATAGTCTCCACTGCTCAAATCCTGGCTGGTTGTCTGGAACTTGCCTATTTTCTCAAAGGAGCTTGCATATTTTCTCAGAGTTTCACTCACATAGGCATATAGGTTAAGCTAATAAATGGCTCTAAACTGTCCCAGTGTGAGTTACTGTGGATTTGTTTATGTCAATGTGCCCTGTGATAGTTTGTTATTTCATACAGGAATGGTTTTTACCTTGCAACTGATGCCTTGGGATGTTCCAACTTCATATACTGTAACCCTTTATTAGAATATCCATATGCAGTGTTTTTTTAATTCATTAACAATAATATTTTTTTTATTGCCATTACCTTTTTCTTTAAATATTTTAAGTTTAAACAAAAAAAGCCCAAATATAAGTTTAGTAAATTTTTAGATGAACCTGACAGGACTAAAGCCTAAACACTTTGCTGATACTAGAAATGCATTATGTAAAAATGACACATAACTACTACATGTTACAGTTTTTATGGTTTTAATTTAATTTCCAACATTAAATATTTTAATAAGTTAACCTGTACTAGTAAAGTGCATTGGGGTAATTTTTTGCAATGCAATTGTCCTACATAAGGTAAAGATTTTATTTCTTTGAACTAGTAAACTATTATTTGATGTGAGCTCCGCAGCATGAGGATTTTTTGTTGAGTTTGCTCCAGTAGCACATGTACTAAACAGTCTAAAAGTAGAATAAAATTTGAAAAAATAAAAGTAAGTAATTGTTCTATACCTTGTAGTGCTAACTTTCAAAGGGTGCCGTATAAAACAGAAATTGATTAAAGCTTGCAGCCTTTCCCTTAAATTGTATTAAGCAGGACCAAGAATGAATGCATACTGTAGATGCATATGGTTTAGCATTTTCATATAATAGTAAGGATGGAACCACTGAGGACTGTGAGAATCTTAAGCCTGGTATGGATACCCAATTTACTGTAGGTTATCCTACTGTATCCAACCCATCATAACGTGACATGGCCATTGGAAAAAATGGCACTCAACCATATGCTTTAGTAGACTTAATATTTTAATATAAATATTGTACCTATACAAACAGTGAGAATGCAATTTGATGTAATCATAAACAAACTACTTCATTTTCTAATGTAATGACTGGAAGAAATATGGCGAATAAGTTAATTGTAGCTGAAAAAAATTGGCACTGCAGTGGACATTTGGATTATTGAAAGGAATGAAATTCCCATTTGGAATTCTGCATTGGCTTAGATACACAGTAATGCTAATAACCTTAGCTGTATTTATATTGTTTTCTTTCTTGGATTTTCTAATTTTATGGCACCAAATAAATAGATGCCTTTTCAACAGATTTTTTCTTTCCAAATATTTTCTAATTCATACATTTATAATACGGAACTTTAACTTGGCTTGCTGTTTTATGTGGTGAGTCTTACTTAGTGCTACTAATACAGTACTTTGTTTTATTTTCTTATTCTGTCCATGTATTTGTTCTCTTCACAACCTGCTGAACAAACACTTGTGGCTTCCTGTCTTTCATGTCCCAGTTCAACATCCACCATTAGGGCATCCCTCCATGTCTTTTCAGCCTTTGTTTTTACCTTGTAACAAATTAAGATGCTTCTCGCACCCTTGCACCCTCAGACACCACGTCAGACACTAGGTAAAAGTCCAATAATTATATTTATTTTATAATAAAGTGCACAAAGCACCCTCTACTCCCAAATACTCCAATAAACAATAACCAATAACAAATCCTCCACTCCCAGACGCTTAGCCACCCTGCCTCCCAACTCAGCTCATCGTCTGGGAGCTCCCATAGTCCTTTTATATTCCCTGACCCGGAGGTGTTCCTTCCCAACAGTCCACAAGTCCTTATTCCTTCCGGGTCAGGGTAAATAATGTTTTTTCTCACCCCGGAAGCCCGTCGCTCTTCCTATGACGAACTTCCGGGTCATAGGGCATGAAGAACTCCTCGGTCCTCCCTGCAGCTCCCTCTCGTGGCCCCCATGGCATCCAGCAGGGCGGTGCATAAAAACTACATGGTCCATAATGCCCTGCTGGTCTTCTGGGGACCTCCATGCTGCAAGGAGGGCTCCACCTGGCGGCTTGGGGGTATTGGCCGGGGTACATGGCGGCCATATCTTACAGTATTCCCCCCCCAGCGACGAATTATAAAGATTCGGAGCGGCCTGCCCCGAGAGGGAAGTCTTCCTCCAAGAGGACATTCCGGTTGAGCCTTGATTAATCTGAATATCTTGGTCCCTGGAGAACCTAGGGGGAATATTATTCCAGTTTGATATCTTGTCCCCTCTCTCCAAGGACAGTATCGCCAAATGTGGCCCAACCTTCGCACCCGTAGCACTGCCTCCGTCCTCCTGGTATTCTCCCTCTGGGACTGAAAACAATTAGGAAATGTTAGGTCCGCCTTGTTTTGCTGGGAGTGAAACCCCCTGCCGCCTCTAATGGTGCTTTCTCTCTTTCTTTGTCAGGAGACCCCCGTTTTATTTTCGGGATCTCCTGCTTGATCTGAGGCTTGTCCACAGTCTGAGTCTCTCTACTAGATGAAGAGAGACCCTTTACTGTCTGCACCCCTTTTACTTTATAAATTACCGGTGGCGGCATCTTTAGGGCTGTCTCGCCCGGAGTCAGCACTGTGTAGCTGCCCCGGATCGATTAGCCCTTCCGCTGGCCACTCGGTTATTGTACCGCCTCTCTTGTAGGGCACGCATCCACTTGGCACCCGCTATGGATTAAACGCGGGCCCATGTCACTCTCGTCCCTATTTCATTATATACGGTACCGGCTTTACCTACCTGTACCGCTAAATCAATTAAGACAGGTGGCTCCCGAGACAATCGCCGCAGGTACTCATTTAATTTGTTCATAGGCTTTTCAGCCGCTCCTCTCAAGTCTGCAACGATCGTCTGGATTGTTTGCACCACCTGTAAAAAACTGTGCACGGGCTGAAGCAACTTCTCCAGCTCGTGCACGCCCAAAATTTATTCAATGCAACCGGAGGCACGCTCAAGCCATCATTAGCCTTACCCTCCGCTGGGAGCCAATAAACACGGCCGCTCCTGGCACGTGCTTCGACAGGTCCCGCAAGGGAGCCTGGGATTTGGAGTTCTTTTGGAGGACGCGGTGCCGCTTTTGGCTGACTGCGATCAGTCTGCATCAATTTGTCGACAGACCGATCAGTCATTTCCCGGACCTCCTTACTTTTTTGTAGGGAGAGCGGTGCCGCTCATCTCCCTTTTCCCTTCGGAAAACCAAGTCCGTCTTTTCTTGGGTGAAGCCACAAACAGCTGAACATGGAACGTCACCTTCCTGGAATCCTTCGTGGTAGGTCACGTGTCCCTTGCCGGCACCCGTAACGCGGAAGTCCTTCGGGTTGCTCGTTTGCCTGAAAGAGAGCGCCATCGCTTCGGGTTTGTCTTCTGCCTCCCGCAGAGCCTTCGGATGGACATCTGGGAGGTATGTACATGGGACATCATGTGTTAAATTAAAAGATTGTAAAGTACATTCCCAGCACATACCTCGCCGGAGACGTCTTCCTCCGAAATCTCTCCCGAAACTCGTAGCTGCTCCATGGCTCGCCTTGAGCGTAGGCAATGCCGAGCTTTAGACCTCCGCTGTGACTGGCGCTCTGCTTTGTCTTCTTCCCCATTACGGACTTGAAAACAGGGATAGTGGTGTTTTTTCCTGTGTGTGTCGACGATGTCTTCCCGGGGTATTCTGTCCACAATAAATTTTTTTTAAATACAGGTCCTCTGCCAAACTGACGGCCAGAGAATCCTGCCGGAGCTACGCCAATTGTAACAAATTAAGATGCTTCTCGCACCCTTGCACCCTCAGACACCACGTCAGACACTAGGTAAAAGTCCAATAATTATATTTATTTTATAATAAAGTGCACAAAGCACCCTCTACTCCCAAATACTCCAATAAACAATAACCAATAACAAATCCTCCACTCCCAGACACTTAGCCACCCTGCCTCCCAACTCAGCTCATCGTCTGGGAGCTCCCATAGTCCTTTTATATTCCCTGACCCGGAGGTGTTCCTTCCCAACAGTCCACAAGTCCTTATTCCTTCCGGGTCAGGGTAAATGATGTTTTTTCTCACCCCGGAAGCCCGTCGCTCTTCCTATGACGAACTTCCGGGTCATAGGGCATGAAGAACTCTTCGGTCCTCCCTGCAGCTCCCTCTCGTGGCCCCCATGGCATCCAGCAGGGCGGTGCATAAAAACTACATGGTCCATAATGCCCTGCTGGTCTTCTGGGGACCTCCATGCTGCAAGGAGGGCTCCACCTGGCGGCTTGGGGGTATTGGCCGGGGTACATGGCCGGCCATATCTTACAACCTTTTGCATTCAGGCATACAGTGCTACTTAAAAGACCATGGCTTTACTTACTTGGACTTTGTTATTAATGGCACATCTTTGAATTTCAATCTAGGTTCTCACTGATTTTTATCATGTCTTACATTCAAATGACATTTGTTTGTATTATAATGAGGTACAAAGTACTTGCGCAACATCAGCTGTTTTAGAGATTCTGAGGTAGACAGACTGCTAATCAGCACACAAGAACTTCACCTAATACTGTCTCTTTAGCTCGTTAAAGTTGGGAGACTCCCTAGTCATTTTCCAGATATGTTTTATACAACAGTTAACTAGACTTGATGTCTTTCATGTATTGTAAATTCAACAGCTAATCCTAATGCCTCAGCTCGTATATGGATCTTTGTGAATCTAATGATAATCTACACCTGCAAACATGGCTTGCTTGTTTTGGACCATTTGAGATGATGAAACAGAGCCTGCAGCCATTGTTTGTGGATTTATGGAGTTGCGTTGAATCTATAATCATTAAAAATTGCCATACAAAAGAAATGGTTGAACGTTTTGTACTTAAACCACCATTATACATTCCGTGTTTTCTTGTCTCTGCCCTTCTCTAATACAGAGAATCTTATTCATGCTTTGGTTCCATCCAGTAGTGACTTCCGTAACTCTCTGTCAGCAACTTTGCCTTATATTCTATTATCACAACCACTTATTGGTCAAAATTTTGCTGCAGAAGTTCTCACTCTGACCCAAAACAATGACAGCATAATGTGTTTCTTGTTCCTGGCTCCCTTTGAACTTAAGCTTTTTTGTAAGGCAATGTATTTCTTTTAGTATTACACTCATTGTGCTGCTTCAGCAGCACGTGTTAATATTGTTATTAAACTGTTTGGTACGTTCCTACCTCCACCCCCATTTAATTAATACATTTAGTATGTCCCTAGCTCCCTTTTTTGCTATTGGCGCTGCTTTGTTTTTACTTTAGTTCCCACCATATTGTATTTAGGTTAAGGAAATTATCGTCCTTTTACCTTCAAGTTATCAATGGTTTTACGTCCTAATACTTGTATTACTTATGGCAAGAAATCTACATTAAAGTATACAGACTCTCAGCCTTGATTTCTTGGTGAGTAAACTATCTGTCCACGTTCACTACAACCAGTTGGGTGACGCACATGCTGTACAGATTGGGTCTTGGGAGAGAAGCCTCGCTAATACGGTGTTCGGGGACAGAATAATAAAAGGAGGGATTTCTAATGCCTGATCGTGTCAAGCCCGGGGCTAAGCAAAGAACTGTTCCTTAAGTGGTTGTTTTCATTATACATAAAACTCAGAACCCTTTAAATGCTACTAGTCAAGGACTATAAAGCACATTTTGAGAAGTATTATGCCTTTTTGTTAAATATAAACATGGAAGAAGCATTACAGGAGTTAAATAGCATTACTCTCCTTGATCAGCAAAGGCACATCACATTTCTTGAAGTCAAGGTTAAAAAATAGGATAAGGCAGTTCAATGATACTGCATCTTGCTATTCTGTCTCGTCTAGGCACTCTAGAAAATCATTTAGATCTCTACGATCAAATTCCCAGAGATCAGACTTAAGCAACCAACTGGTTTTAGCCCGTGCAGAAGCAGAGGCAGCTAAGATTCAGACTACTTTTATTAAAAAGGAATCAGCCCTTAAGGCAGAAGCAGCTCACATGCAAGCAGAGGCAGAGGCTCAGTTAGAGGTCCTCCAAACGCAACGAGAGGAGGCAGCGGCTTTGGCCAAATTGAGTATTTTGGAAGAGGCCGTAGAGGAAGAGGATTAAGTCAACCATCCCCTCAGGCTGACCACCACAGAAGATCCCGTAAAACGAACTTCCCTGTTTGTCTTAGATCAGAATACTGATAATGCCTTTAAGTCCACAATAGAAAGCTTTATATACAATACCCCAGCGCATAACCTGCCAGAAGATGCCACACCACCCAGTAGGGAAGACCACTCTAATCCACATCCCATTGTGAGTACCATGAATCCCCACAAGTATTCAAAACTCATACCACCTACTGATGCACTGCCAAGACCTTTCCCAGATATAGATAATCAGAATTTCTTTAAACCTCCCAGGAAATGCTATATGCTTCCCGAAACTCAGTTTTCTTTAATGAGTCATGTCGTAAGACACCCGGGCTTTGGACAACCTGAGCTGAATCCATCTGCAACTCCATTTACCTCACTAGTACCTAAGCATGATCTAGATCCATCAGCTACAGTAATCCGCAAGGAATACTTATGGGCATGAAATCAGAAAGAGCTGAAATATCGGACTTTGCAAGGTACATGATCCGCTGAGAACTCATCAATACTGGTCTCACAAGGTTCAATGACCTCCCAGAAAACTATAGGAGCTGGAGATCCACATTTAAGACAGCAATCCACGACTTAGACATCTCACCTATGGAAGAACTAGATCTACTGGTGAGATGGATTGGGCCGCAATTGACTGAATATGCCAAAAGACTTAAAAATGTCCATATAAACAATCCATCCACAGGCCTCACCCTTGTCTAGGAGAGACTAAACCAAACATATGGAAGCCCAGAAGTCATTGAGCTTTCCTTATTCAAAAGACAACAGGACTTTCCTAAACTGTCCAACAAGGATGGCCGCAAGCTTTTGGAACTTAGTGACCTTCTTCTTGAACTTGAAATTGCTAAAACAGATCCATATCTACCCAGTCTCAGTTATTTAGATACTGCTCATGGTGTTTACCCCTTAGTGGCAAAACTGCCATACCATCTTCAAGAGAAGTGGACTTTGGCGGGTTCCAAGTACAAGCAGCAGCATCAAGTATCCTTTCCACCTTTCTCCTTTTTCTCAGAATTTGTTAGACAGATTGCCAAGGCCAAAAATGATCCAAGCTTCTCAATAAATTAAGCACACGTGCCAAGCTCAACAACAGCAAGGTATGAGAACTTGAGTGCTAGACCATTCGTAACACTGGAATCTCAGACAACACATCAACTGCCAGTAAGGATGTGACAGAAGAGAAAATTGACGATTCCAACCATTACTGCCCAATACATAAAAAAACTGCATCCTCTAAAGAAGTGTCGTGCTTTCAGAGAGAAGCCCGTGCAAGAGCGCAGGGAATTTCTTTGAAGGCATGAAATCTGCTACAGGTGTTGTGCTTCAATGGAGCACTTTGCGAGAGAATGTAAGGCCACTGTTCAATGCTCTGAGTGTGGCAGCGACCAGCATGTTACTGCGCTCCATCCAGATTCCCAAGAGGACTCTATCCCCTTCTCCAGGCATGGCGGAGAGAGCTCTGAATAAATGCCAAGGCCAGTATCATCTAAATGTACCGAGGTATGTGGAGAAGGACTTTGTGGAAGATCCTGTGCCAAAATATGTCTTGTGAAGGTGTTCCACAAGGAAACAACCAGAGAAGGCTATTAAAATGTATGCTATGTTAGACGAACAGAGCAATCGTTCACTTGCAAATCCAGAGTTCTTTGACCTGTTCAATCTAAAGGGGAACTCTTCACCCTATACCCTAGGCACATGTGCAGGCCTAGTGAATGCTACAGGAAGAAGAGCAGATGGTTTTATTGTGGAAGCGGTGCGAGGGAACGCACTGTTTCCACTTCCAATGCTGATTGAATGCGACCAGTTACCAAGTGACAGGGAGGAGATCCCCACGCCTGAAGTAGCACGGTGCCATCGTCACCTGAAGCATATAGCCAGCTGTGTCCCACCTCTTGACAAGAATGCTAACATCTTGCTTTTGCTGGGCAGAGACATTCTAAGAGGCCATAAGGTACGTCAACAGTGTAATGGCCCAAATGATGCCCCTTATGCCCAGAGACTTGATTTAGGTTGGGTCATTGTGGGAGATGTCTGCATAAATAAAGCACGCAGACCTTGTAGCATCCATTCTTATAAGACAAGTGTGACTGGAAGGGGGCGTGTCTCTTACTTCAGACAATGCCCATGCCACTATTTCGTGAAAGAGAGACCTAATCTGCACACACAGGTATTTGATAACATACAAGAGCTCGGTATGGTTATGCCTGAAGACGATCTTGGTCATACAGTTTTCCAGACCACCAACGACGACAACAAGGTAGCTCCTTCTGTTAAAGATAAGGAGTTCATCAAAAGTATGGACCAGGAATTCTGTAAACATAGTTCTAACAGTTGGGTAGCTCCATTACCCTTCCACAATCCAAGGCCCATTCTTCCCAATAATCATTAGTAAGCAGTATCAAGATTTGCTTCACTTAAGAGAACACTGAAGAACCGACCAGAAATGAAAGAGCATTTCATAACATTCATGCAGAAAATACTGGACAACAATCATGCCGAACCAGCTCCACCATTGAAGAAGGTGAAGAATGCTGGTATCTTCCGTCCTTTGGCATATACCATCCTCACAAGCCAGGACAAATTAGAGTAGTCTTTGATTCAAGTGAACAGTACAGAGGCATATCTCTCAACAACGTACTTTTAACAGGTCCAAACCTAACTATTAAACTTATCGGAACGCTTACACGGTTCAGGAAGGAACCTATTGCGGTGACAGCTGACATCCAACAGATGTTCCATTGATTCATCGTTAAGAAAGATCATCGAAACTACCTTAGGTTTCTCTGGCACCGTAACAATGACATCAGTGATGTAGTCATAGACTACCGTATGAGAGTTCATGTTTTTGGAAACAGCCCATCCCCGGCAATAGCAACGTATGGGCTTAGAAGAACAGCTAGAGAAGGAGAGGAAGAATATGGCTCAGATGCCCGAGAGTTTGTAGAAAGAGACTTCTATGTAGATGATGGACTTAAATCCTTGCCAACAGCCAAAGAAGCCATCGATTTGGTCAAGAGAACCAAACTGCTCTTATCTCACGCCAACCTTAGGCTTCATAAGATAACATTCAATATTAACAATGTGATGAAGGCCTTCCACCCTGATGACCATGCAAAGGATTTGAAGGACTTAGACCTAAGACTGGATGTACCACCTATCCAACGAAGCCTTGGTCTACACTGGGAAGTGATTTCTGACACTTTTACTTTCCAAGTTTCACAAACTGAAAGGCCATTTACCAGACGTGGAATCCTGTCTGTAGTAAACAGCCTGTATGACCCCCTAGGTTTTGTGACTCCTGTGACCATTCAGGGAAGGGCAATACTCCGGCAGCTCACTGACGGGGAGAGAGATTGGGATTCACCATTACCATTGAACCTAAGGCCAAAATGGGAGATGTGGAAGGAATCCTTAAAGGCTTTAGAACAGCTTCACATCCCACGTTGTTATTTCTCTGCTTCACTGACAACATGTCAAAATAGAGAAATCCATGTCTTTTCAGATGCATCCACAAAGCCATAGCTACAGTGGCCTACCTTAGGGCAACTGATCCTGATGGACAAACCCATGTAGGGTTTCTGCTGGCAAGGGCCAAACTGTTTCCAAGACCTGCACATACCATCCCCAGACTTGAATTGTGTGGTGCAACATTAGCTGTAGAAATGGCCGACTTCCTATTGAATGAGATGGACACTAAAATTGATGTCATCAAATTTTATACAGACAGTAAGGTTGTGCTGGGTTACATATATAACCGCACCAAGAGATTTTATTTGTATGTTGCCAACAGAGTAGAGCGTATAAGGAAGACCAGCAAACCAAAACAATGGTAGTATATTCCGTCTGACATGAATCCTGCAGATATTGCTACGAGATCAGTCCTAGCTGCTCTTCTCGCCAAGTCTTCCTGGTTTGCGGGACCAGAGTTTCTGCTATGTAGGCCTCCTGCAATATCTTCCAGTACCTATCATCTCATAGATCCAGATAATGATCCTGAAATTAATCCCGAAGTTACCTCTCTGCGAACCATGACTCACTCAGCCATAATCCTTGGGTCATGCCGCTTCGAACGATTCTCTTCTTGGATAAAACTTGTTCACATGATGGCTCGTTTAGCCTACATCACTCGGTGTTTCCAGAAAACAAACAAGCCACCAAGTATATCAGAATTTGAGCTAGCAGAGATAAACATCATCCGTCACATACAAGAGGAAACGTTCCCAGAAGAGATGAAATGTCTTAAGACTGGAAAACAGATCTTCAAGGGAAGTCCCCTCTTTAGACTGAATCCCATGGTAGATGATCTTGGCATGCTGAGAGTGGGCGGTCGTTTGAATAGAGCAAGCTTCCTTGGGAAGGAGCAGTACCCCTTAATAATTCCAAATAAACACTACCTAGCCACCTTGCTTATTCAACATCATCATGAGCAAGTTTCCCACCAAGGAAGACACCTCACTGAAGGTGCCATTAGAGTCTCGGGATTATGGATCATTGGAGCAAAAAGACAAATCACCCCCATTATAAAAACGTGTGTCAAAAACTAAGGGGTAGACAACAACATCAACAAATGGCCGACCTACCAGTTGATAGGCTGAGCACAGAATCACCCTTTACCTATGTCGAGCTTGATGTTTTTGGACCATGGACAGTTGCAGCACGAAAAACCCGTGGTGGGCAAGCTAATAATAAAAGGTGGGAAATGATGTTCACTTAAGTGTACAAGCTATACATATCGAAGTGATCGAATCAATGGACACCTCAAGCTTGGTTAATGCTCTCTGCACGTTTTTTTGCCATCAGAGGACCAGTGAAGGTTTTAAGGTCAGATTGTGGAACAAATTTTATTGGTGCATGCAAGTTACAGTTACAGATTAACTCCAAGCGTATCGCAAACCACTTGCGCAGTCAGGGTTGTGAATGGAAGTTTAATCCACCACATTCCTCACATATGGGTGGAGCATGGGAAAGGATGATTGGAATGGCAAGATGGATACTGGATTCCATGTTAATTGATATGTACCCTTCTCACTTGACTCACGAAGTGTTAACTACTTTCCTTGCTGAAGTGACAGCAATAATTAATTCAAGACCTTTAAGCCCAATTTCTTCAGATCCAGAGTCTCCCGTTATTCTAACCCCAGCTGCCCTTTTGATACAGAAAATTGGGATTATTCCAACTCCACATGGAGTCTTTGACAGCCACGAGCTTCTGGAAAAGATGGAGAAAAGAGTATTTGAACCTTTTACAAGACCGCAGAAGATGGCAAGTACAAATACCTAACCTTCAAGAAGGGGATTTGGTCTTACTGAAGGATCACCAAGCTCATCGGATCGATTGACCCATGGGTCTAATTTTAAAGACCATACCCAGTGATGACGGAAGGGTCCGCAAGGTTGAAGTAAAGACTGCCAGGGATGGGACTGTTAAGACCTTCTTCAAACCAGTCACCAAAGTTGTCCTGTTACTTCGTCACAAAGACCAATTCAGTCCCACCATGGCTGATACCGTGAACCTTCAGTTGTCACACCAATCTCCACCATCTTTAGTTACAAAGGTTTTACTTGTGACTATTAAATCTGAGAACTCATTTAAGGTTTATTGTTGATTGTGGCTGTTCTTGTAATGTTAATATTCAAGATTAATGGTGCTATCTGACGATACCAGACGGGGAGTGTGCTGCTACAGCAGCCCGTGTTAATATTGTTATTAAACTGTTTGGTACATTCCTACCTCCACCCCCATGTAATTAATACATTTGGTATGTCCCTTTTTGCTATTGGCACTGCTTTGTTTTTACTTTAGTTCCCACCATATTGTATTTAAGTTATCAATGGTTTTACGTCCTAATACTTGTATTACTTATGGCAAGAAATCTACATTAAAGTATACAGACTCTCAGCCTTGACTTCTTGGTGAGTAAACTATCTGTCCACGTTCACTACAACCAGTTGGGCGACGCACACTCCATACAAATGGGGTATTGGGAGAGAAGCCTCGCTAATATGGCGTTCAGGGACAGAATACTCATACATATAACAAAATACAATTAATGGCACATTATATAATATATTATGCTATCACAACAGGGTGGCATGGTGGTGAATTGTTAGCACTACTGTCTGACCACAAGAAGGCTGGGATTATGTTGTGGGTGTACCCCGTGTGGGGTTTGCATGTTGTCTATGTGGTTTTCCTCCAGGTGCTCTGGTTTCCTTCCATAGTCCAAAGATATTCTTATATAGTGATTTGGCATTGCTGAACTTATGCCCGATGATTAGTGTGACAGGCTCCTGCTGTCCTAGATAAGCAGGTTATGAAGGTAGATGGGCAATCTCACCATTATACTGTATGAATAATAATATAATGCATAAGGTTTGGAGATCATTAAGAGACAAAGTGGAATAAGAGTAAAATGACTGTTGCTATTTTTAATATATATAAATGATTTGGATAGGAATATAAGTAACTAGGGGGCTCTGCCTCCTGCTCACTTCGCTCGCCCACCCCCGGGTTTGGTTTACTGGATATACAATTTAAAGAGATTGTTACATATGCATTATTTTCACTTTTACTTTGTCATTATTTTAAGAGCTGGAAGCACATGAAGCCAAATACAATCCAACAACTGCTAGGTTAGATGTCTGTGGACTTGTTTTAAATGATGTCTCACTGCCTTGTCTTGCGTGACGTTGTAAAAATAATACTTGTCCTTTATTTCCAGCCACGGGCGTGGTTAAATCTCTTTCTCGCTGCTCACGTTGTGAAGGGGTCGGGCTGAACACATGCTAGGGAGATACTGTCGGATCATCTGCTGTCTTTCTGCTGCTGCTGTCGCACTGCCCGTCGATCATTTTAAAGCCTGTACAGCTGCTGTCCTTTTCGCTACTTCGTGTCTCTGCTGCTCACGTTGTGAGGGGGGGAGGGGTTCAGAGGGTGAACACACGCCAAAGAGAAGCGGTCAGATCATCTGCTGGCTTGTTCCTGCTGGTGAGCTGCCTGTTCTGCTTGTCACACTGCCCAATCATTTCAAAGACTGTACAGCAGCTGTCCTTTTGCCACTTTGCGTCTCTGCCACTGGCGTTGTGGGGGTGGGGATTAGGGTGGCTGAACGTACACAAGGAGAAGCAGTTGGATCATCTGCTGGCTTTTTACTGCTGGCAAGCTGTGTGTTTTGCTTGTTGCTTGTCGTTGTTTAAGAGCTGGGAGCAAGTTAAAGTGTCTCTCATGGGACTTCAAATTGTCTTCCGAGAAGATCACATCTCGTCTCCCTGTCTCCCTCTCCAAGATTTTTTTTTATAATAGAGAGACAAGCTGTTTAAGATTTCAGATGATACCAAGATAGGTGGATTAGCAGATAATTTGGAATCCATTATATCATTGCAGAAGGACTTGGGCAGCGTACAGGCTTGGGCAGATTTATGGCAGATGAAATTTAATGTCAGTAAATGTAAAGTATTATACATAGGAATTAAAAATGTTTAGTTTGAATACACAATGGACAGTCAGAAAATCGAGAGTACACCTTATGAGAAGGATTTAGGAGTCACAGTGGACTCTAAGCTATCGACTTCCAGACAGTGTTCAGAAGCCATTATGAAGGCTAACAGAATGTTAAGATGTATAGTACGATGTGTGGAGTACAAGTCCAAGGAGGTTATGCTCCACCTTTATAATGCACTGGTGAGGCTTCATCTGGAGTACTGTGTGCAGTTTTGGTCTCCAGGCTACAAAAAGGACATAGCAGTGCTAGAGAAGGTCCAGAGAAGAGTGACTAGGCTGATTCCAGGGCTACAAGGGATGAATTATGGGGAAAGATTAAAAGAGCTGAGCCTTTTCAGTTTAAGCAAAAGAAGATTAAGAGGTGACATGATTGAAGTGTCTAAAATTATGAAGGGAATTAGTACAGTGGATCGAGATTGTTATTTTAAAATGAGTTCATTAAGAACACGTGGACACAGTTGGAAACTTGTTAAGGGTACATTTCACACAAACATTATGAAGTTTTTTTTTTTTTATACGAAGAACGATAGACACTTGGAATAAGCTACCAAGTAGTGTGGTTGACAGTAGGACTTTAGGGACTTTCAAAACTCGACTTGATGTTTTTTTGGAAGAAATAAGTGGATGAGACTGGCGAGCTTTGTTGGGCTGAATGGCCTGTTCTCATCTAAATTGTTCTCATGTTTTCACCTTCTGCCACCAGAAAAACAGTTAAGCAGGAATACTGTCGCTTTTTTTTTGTCATACCTTATGACTCCCAGCAAACAAGGCAACAAAATTTGAAAATAATTCAAAATATTGTGCAAAATAATACATAATGTATGTTTATCTCTTTGCCAGTGTAACAGTCATTTCCGTGGTAAATCCAAGCTGGCCAGATGTCACCCATATTTTGGAAGTATTGGAACCAAAGTTTTATGTTCAGGTGCATTTCCTGATGCCAACCTCCTTTAGTTGATTTTACAAAACACGAGAAGGGTGGTGACCTTATTCTAACTACAGGTGTAGAGATTCCAAAAATTAAATATGCTAAATCCAGATCCAAATGAACACAGAAACCATTCCTGGATAGGATACCAGTCCATTGCACTTAGTGTACATATAGATGTTTGTACTGTATTTTTGATGTGTGCCACGACTGGTTGAATATGCTACTGCATTTTGAATCATCTGTAGTGAAAAGACAGGAGTCTGGGGCAAAAAAGTTCTTGATTCATCCAATTCAAACAAGTGCATTTATTGAACATAGTCATTTTGCATAAAATATATTGTGGTTCATTTGACCTGCAGATTTATAATCACACGAGCTATGTAACCTGATGAAGACATATAATATCCATCCATTTTCTAACCCGCTGAATCCGAATACAGGGTCACGGGGGTCTGCTGGAGCCAATCCCAGCCAACACAGGGCACAAGGCAGGAACCAATCCTGGGCAGGGTTCCAACCCACCGCAGGACACACACACAAACACACCAAGCACACACTAGGGCCAGTTTAGAATCGCCAATCCACCTAACCTGCATGTCTTTGGATTGCGGGAGGAAACCGGAGCGCCCGGAGGAAACCCACGCAGACACGGGAGAACATGCAAACTCCACGCAGGGAGGACCCGGGAAGCGAACCCGGGTCTCCTAACTGCGAGGCAGCAGCGCTACCACTGCGCCACCGTGCCGCCCCAGACATATAATATAATAATGTAAAATATTTGATTTCTCTTGCCCTATGTGTACTTTTAGCATCTTTCCTCTGTATGTGTTTGAATCTTTCTCGACCGGTGCCACCTCTCTCGAGCGCTTTCCTGTAAAGACAGCTTGTGAGACTCTCATTATTTTTGAGGCACCTTGCTGAACTTGTTTGTCTGCATTTATACTTTTGTCTTTGAATGCGACTCTCTCAGCATGCCTTCTATGCCTTTATTCCTTCTTGTGTATCTCAATCATTTCACACTTCCTCTTTTGATTGTGTCACCAAAGCCAAACTGACCAATTAGAGTGCTCTGAGGGAGAGAACACACACACAAACATACACACAGATCTTAGCGTTTTATTAGTAGTAGATTCACAGTGTGGATCAGTGAGTATTTGATAACTTTGGTGAAGTTTTTTTATTTGAGAAATACGCTTCTTTTTTTCACCATGGTTAGGCCTTTGACCAAGTCAGTCAGTTCTACATTCCTAGAGATAATGCCTGTGCCATGCTCTGAATTATTTCCATGAAGTGACTACACAGCATGAGAGGCTTCTGTGTCAATACAAATAGTATTCTCACCAGAAATCCACCAAACTGTTTAAAAACATCAACACACTATAATAACATTTATGTGTTACTGTGACTGGGTCAGACTCCGGTAATGTGGCTTAATTAGGTTCATGCCTGCATAGGTTTACACTTAGCAGCAGATGAGCACAAGGGTCTACAGCAGGCTTTCCTCAGTCTTAGTCATGAAGGGCCACAATAGTTTTAAGTTTTTGTTTCCACAAAGAAACTTTTATTTAATTAGATGCCCACCACAGTGCTCTATCTGCAGATTGAGAAATTACAGCTAGTACTGATTTTACCTCTTGATGAAATTCATGAGAGATGCTTTCAAGGCACAAAAATCAAGTCTTTCATTTTAGACTTTTTACTTACTAACATTATGTTCTTTCTTTTGTCTTAACAAACTGGTTATTAACAATTGTAAATAATAAGGCAGCCAGGAGTGTAACATCTAATATAAAATCATTTGCACCTGCTTTTTTATCAATAAATTGATGACAGAATAGAACAGCAAATATCCATCCATTTAATTTACATTTCTTAAATGAAAAAATTGGCTGATAATTAAGAAAGTTGTGAGGTCATAAATATACAGTGCCTTCAGTACCATGAATGGAGACCTTAACATATATCTTGTAGGGCAGGAGTGCCCAATACATTGAATGTGATCGGTTGGTAGATCGGAAAGGTAGCGCAGGTAGATCTCGTTGCATTAAAAAATTTTTTTTTTTAAATGTTAGTCTATCATATATCCTCCCTATGGCATTTGCCACTTGATTGACATACAGGGTGGCCAGCCTGAGATCTCTTGGCTTCTAACACACTGGTAATCCCACATGCACGATTAAACGCGCAAGCTATTGCAAAACTCCAGCTATCTAAGTGATCTAGTTAGCCTTCCAATTTATATCGACTAAAGAAGGGATTTTAAAAAAAAATTGTTTGGGGAGGGTATGGGCTTTATGTGGAATTGGAAAAGGATTTTTTTTCTCACAATGCCACAATTGAAGTGCGTTTGTCTGATCTGTCAATCTATCATTGCTATTCCAAAGAAGGAAAATGTGGAAAGGCACTTTCAAACTGTTCATAAAAACTATGAAACTGACTTCCTTCCAAAAAGCGATCTGAGAAAGAGAAAGGAGAGGGAACTAAAATCGCAGTTAATCGGACAGCCGTCATTTTTCACTCAGCTGACTTCAAAAGCAAAGGCAGATACACCGAAGCATTGTTCTGGGTGAGTCACTCGATCATTAAGCATAAGAAGTCCTTCCAAGATGGAGACATGATAAAAGATGCCTTCGTTGAGACAGATGGCTAGGGAGAAATTCCTGCTGAGATTTCAAGACCTCTGGCCTGAGAAAAAGGAGTTTCTCATTGTCATTAAACATGCAGAATACAAGCAACTTAATAACAATCAATGGCCGCTAGACTTGGCATTTTTTTCTGATCTGACCGACATGTTGAATGAGCTTAATTTACAGCTGCAAGGAAAAGAGAAAACCATGGTCAATATGATTAGCTCAGTTAATGCTTTCAAACAAAAAATGCAACATCTGTCCTCAAAGCTGCAGCGCCTTGATTTGAGGAACATCCAAAACCTTGCGTCAGAGCTGGAGATGCAATGGAAGGCGTGTGCGCAACTTGACAGCATACGCTACAGAGCAGATTGAAAATTGTCTGTCAGACTTTATCTAATGGAAAAAAAGTAACGATTTGAGTGTTGTCCAATATAGCGGAGTAAGAGTAGCATTTCTTCTTCACAAATGTACTCAAGTAAAAGTAAAAAGTATAGTGCAGCAAAACAACTCTTAGAAATACAAGTTTTTTAAAAAGTTACTCAAGTAAATGTAGCGGAGTAAATGTAACTCGTTACTACCCACCTCTGATACTCGGTATATATATATACTAGACATTAAGCCCGTTAAAATAACGGGCGCTAGAACAGTAGTGCATAAACATTAGTAGGAACAGTCTATATTAAATGGCAAGGGACCTTGTTTGTGGCTGTAATATTCGTCACTGTATTGTGTGTCTTTAATTTTCTCTCTCAATAATACTGGATTGTATTTCTGTAAAATGCCTGTAATTTTGTCGGACAGTAATACAGTGGAACCTCGGTGGAACCGAAGTAATTTCCCCCATAGGATTGTATGTAAATACAATTAATTCGTTCCAGACTGTATGAACTATATGTAAATATATACTTTTTTAAGATTTTTAAGCACAAATATAGTTAATTATACCATTGAATGCACAGCGTAATAGTAAACTAAATGTAAAAACATTGAATAACACTAAGAAAACCTTGAACAACTGAGAAAACTAACACTGCAAGAGTTCGCGCTATAGCGCTATGAACCGCTTGCTAAAAACACCTTTTTTAATGAGTTTTAAGCACAGGGAAAAAAAGTGAACATTTGAAATATTCGTAATCTAATAAACAACCAAGAAAAGTAACATTGCAACAATGCACGCGTGCGCCTGTGTGTGTGTGTGTGTCTGACTCTGTGGCGGGCCTGCGTGCGTGTCTGTATCTGTCACGGGCCTGCGTGCGTGTATGTGCGTGCGTGCGTGTCTGTCCCCCATGCGGGCCTACCTGTGTGTGTGTGTGTGAGTGTGTCTTTCGCGTGTGTATGAGTGTGTCTTTCGCGCATGCATGCATGCGTGTCTGTCTCTCGTGTGTGCGTGCTCGCGTGCGTGACTGTCTCTTGCACGGGCCTGCGTGTGCGTTCGTGCGTGCGTGCGTGCGTGCATGCGTGCCTGTGTCTCGCGCGGGCCTGTCTGCCTGCCTGCGTGCATGCGTGTCTGTCTCTCCGGCGGGCCTGCGTGTCTGTCTGTCTGTCTCTCTCTCTGTCTGTCTGCACACACAGGGAATGCACAGGAAGAGACTGAACATGTGCCGTGTGGC
The DNA here is from genome assembly GCF_016835505.1 of Polypterus senegalus. NCBI lineage: Eukaryota > Metazoa > Chordata > Cladistia > Polypteriformes > Polypteridae > Polypterus > Polypterus senegalus. Next base: position 117,275,699 of record NC_053161.1, read on the forward strand.
CCTGGGCATGCGCACTTCACCAGAAGATACACACACGGACACCTGGACGCACACAGGGGTTTTATTAAAGAGGATGATACAGTTAGGTCCATAAATATTTGGACAGAGACAACTTTTTTCTAATTTTGGTTCTGTACATTACCACAATGAATTTTAAATGAAACAACTCAGATGCAATTGAAGTGCAGACTTTCAGCTTTAATTCAGTGGGTTGAACAAAAAGATTGCATAAAAATGTGAGGCAACTAAAGCATTTTTTAAAAATATATATACTGTATAGCATTTTTAATGTAGGTAGATCATTTCGACCTGGTCATTTTAAAAGTAGCTCGCAAGCAGAAAAAGTGTGGGCACCCCTGTTGTAGGGCATAAACATTTCACTTTCACTATATTTGTTGTTTAGTGTGCACACTTTAAATATTAAGATGTGCACTGTAATAAATCTGAGTTTTAACATAAGAGTTTTTGCTTAATCTTTGGACACTTTTGGCTTTACATTCATTCATTCATCCATTATCCAACCCACTATATCCCAATTACAGGGTCACGGGGATCTGCTGGAGCCAATCCAAGCCAACACAGGGCACAAAGCAGGAAACAAACCCTGGGCAGGGCGCCAGCCCACCACAGGGCGCACAGACACACACACTAAGGACAATTTTAGAATCGCCAATGCACCTAACCTGCATGTCTTTGGACTGTGGGAGGAAACTGAAGCACCCGTAGGAAACCCACACAGACACGGGGAGAACATGCAAACTCCACGCAGGGAGGACCCAGGAAGCGAACCCGGGTGTCCTAACTGTGAGGCAGCAGCTCTACCCACTGTGCCACTGCGCCACCCGGCTTTACATTTCTTGTGGTTTATTATTTTTAGTCAATAATCTGGTGACAGTGATTTGTTTTTTTGTCTTGGAATGGTTGCTGCCTTTTTGCCTATGTGTGGCCACAGCGATATTGCTTATAGCTACAATGGCCAATGTCAGTCATATGATTTATTATTTCATCTCATCCTACCTATAAAATTCATAAATACTAGTATCCAAACATTGGATCCTTCTCTTAAAACAATTAACAAAGATTAGTGTTAGTCAGAGGTTATTAAATTAAACTAGTATGATGAATCTGTAACACTTAATTTCACTATTGATTTTTGGCTTTGTATTTTGGCTTAATCGCTTCTTTTGATTTTCTGATTCGCTAGCTCATATTTGTTCCTTCTGTCTCATTTTTTCTGTTGCTCCTGTTATTCCCAGTACACAAGCTCCTTGACTGGAGATTATAACATTATGCAACACTTTAGCCTGATACCCTGAGATATGTGTGCTGTATTAAAATGTCACTCTTTTTACTATTTTTTTTTAGTAAAATGCAGCTTAGTCACATTACTTACAAGGTTCACTTACTGTGTAGAGTTTCTCATGGATTTCATAGTAATATGAAAGTTGATTTGTACATTTACAGTATATGCTTCAAGGAATTTAAAATAGACATTGAATATCTATGCCCCCTTAGTTTTTAGATTTTATAAATGTTTCCCATTTTTTGCAATCTTAAGAAAAAGACAGCTGAATTTTCCTTCTTCTCCTTTCTCTGTGAACAAACGTGTGCTTTGTGGTCCTGGGATTTCCCAGGATTGGAGTTGCCATTTTTTCCCTATGTCTGTGTGGGTTTCTTCCCACTGTCATCAGACATACAGGTTAGGTGAATAGGCTATACTAAATTGTCCCTAGTGTGTGGGATGTGTATGTGTGTGTGTGCATTCTTCCTGTAATGGACTTGTGCCCTCTCTAGGGTTTGTTCCTGCCTTGTGCCTGATGCTAGTTGGGATAGACTTCAGCCCCCATCCTAAACCCATGACCCTGAACAGGAACAATTTGGTTCGAAAATGACATGACAGACTGAGCAGTGTTAATTGCAACTTTCATCATTCTTTGGGATGGTTGCTTATATTTGAGCTCATCTGCACTGCAGGGAATTTGACTTTTAAAAACCATGTACCTTATATAACCTTTCATAGTTGTTATGTTTCATTTTACTAGTGTATCATTTCAATTAACTAAAATTCCAAATATTTAATTTAGCCAATATTAACTCATCTGCCTATGGAAATAATTTGGGTAAATATATGCAGCATGTTACATTTTTTTTACCAATGGAATATTTCTTCAGAATAATTTCAAAAAGATCACTAATGTGTATATTTGTGTACAAAGTAGGTAACAGGCAAGGATTTGTTTGGAACATAAATGGTAAATTAGGCTTTCAAGATACCAATATAGTATACAGAGAATTATATATTGAATATGCTAGGCAAAATTGTACAGTAAGGTAAAGTAACCTGCTGATTCATGCTGACTAATCTTTATCACATAGCAGAATTTAACCTCCTGATCCTCCCAGCAACCCCAAACGCATATCAAGGTGCATTTTAATGTTGCACATCTAATTTAGAGTAATACACAATAAAATGAATAATTTTAGGACACTGTGAATGATATAACAATTATTTACATAGCATACTTTCATACAAAAAATGTAGTTCAAAGTACTTTACAAAAGAAAGTTACGAGAAAAGAAAAGAATACGATTAGGTAATAATATTAATGAATAAGCAACAAAGAAAAGGAAATAAATCCATGCCGTTTTATACAACATAGATATTTAATTAGTATAAATACGACGTTGTTATATACCATATCATAATTTAAGTCTCCAAAGATGAGTCTGGTGATAAGGTCTGAAGGCCAGGAGGACAGAAAAAAAAAATCTCCAGGTAAGCTGGATAAAATAATTAGAATGTATTAGGACTGTACTGCATTTTGCTAAAAGTATAATTAATATGATTGTGGGGTCATGTATCATTCATGCCCTAACACAACTTCTGCAATGGTAACATGGGTTCCTCTTTGTGTACGTTATCTTTTGTTTTAGAATGTCATACAAACTAACAGTTTGCCTCTATATTTATTACATCCACTTATTTCAAGTTCACACACAAACAAAATTCAAAAATAAGAAGTAAACAAACCTGACAGCATCGGCCTATATCGTTGGAAGTGCTTCTGAGATGTCTTGTGTTTTCTGTTTCAGATATGTATCCTGCCATTTGAAAGCTATACATCTGTGTTTTCTGGCAAACAGTGCAGACATCACTTTACAGAAGTGCACATACTGTAACAGATAGTGGAGACTGGGTAATAAAATCTAAAGCTGACAGTGTATATTTAAATGTACGCAGTGCTGCTGAAGTAACAAAATGCTGCATCAACAGAACAGAAAAACTTTGTTGTGGGTTTTGATGTTATTTAAATAGTTATAAGGTGAAGCTTGTCACTTTGGAAGAAACAATCATCTTCAAGTTAGGATTTCTTATTTATTTTTGGAAAAGCAGAGATAGAATACTAATTGGAAACTGGCAACTGAATTATAAATTACAGCATGTAGAATAAAAATATGGATGTACAATATAATAAAGACTTCAGGATTTGTTTCATTTCACAGGTACAATATACCATTTTGGACACAGTATGTCTGTTTTTTGCCCTTAACTACTTTCTCTTTAATACATACTGTAACAAATTATCTTGTAACATTTATACATCTGGTATTTCTTACACATCTAAATCCTTTTCCTAGTTAAGTAAAGAGTTTCCAATCACCTTTTACTTGATCTAGGTGCTTTGTCAGCAGTTTGAAATGTTTCTTTTCTCTTCTCTGATTTTAGCCCTTTGTGCTTGTATTTCTTGAAGATGACTAATTTTATGCTTGTCCTTCTTACATGATTTGCCTGTTTTGACATCTGTTTGTTCCAGTTCCTTGTCACTAATTTGCAGTCAGTTTTTATTTTCCACCATATTCCTCATAATCTCAAAGCACTTGTGTGATGGCCAACATTAAACTGATTGAACCCCATGAGGGTTTTAACTTACTGTAACAAAGGAAACACCATTGATTGATTACACTCCTTCATATATTGTTTTTAACAGCTGTATTATTAATACATACAACCATAAATAATACATTATTCTGCAACATGCTTAATCTAGTTCAGCGTTTTGGGTGGCCAGAACCTGCCCTGGCAAGATCCTGTACAAGGCCAATTTGCAATTTATAGTCAACCTAGCACATACTATATACATTGTGATGCAGGAGAAAACTGGAGTATCCAGAGAAGATTCCAAGCAGATGCAAAAGAATATGCAAATTCCACACAGATTCTGCCCTAACCATGTTAGATCAACTTCTCTGTGCATGATGCCACTATGCATTTAAGTGGTGAAACAAATTTGTCAGCATAGTTGGCTGCAGATGCAGTCAATCTATTGTTCTTCAATAGATAATCTAATTAAACAGTGTCTTTAGTGGAGGTTAAAAAAGTAATTAAATAAATGAGTAATTCACACAGTTAAAATATTTGGGTTAAAACAAGTCAGGGATGTGTCCCTTTTAAAAACCCTTATCAGCCTCCGTGCTTCCGTCTAAAATTGTATCTCTGCTGCTCACCTAACTAGGTCTGCTCGGCCCACAGAAGAGGCCCTCTGAGAAGTGCAGTCTTCCCTCAAACTGGTTTTCACTCCAGCTGCCTCATTCGGTCACCACTTGGTGTGCCAAGCCCTGCTTATGTTCCTCCCACTGTCCCTTGGTCTTCAGTGTGAAACCCAGAAGGCCTACTTACTTCCCCTATCGTCCTACAGCTTTCAGCAAGGGTTCCCTTAAAGTGGGTGGTCACTCTTGCCACTTGTGCACTCAGCAGAAGAGCTCTTGCCCCATGAGTGCTGTCTGCCTTCTTATCCTACAGGGCCACTTCCTGATGGCTTGTCTCCTTTTTTGCACCAACTCAGCTTTATCCTGACCTTTCTTTCTTTTCCTCCATTGTACCTCTGGACTACTCTGTTTCCTTTTAGAACATTAGAACAATGTACAGTATTCCTGCTTAACTGTTTTTCAGGTGGCAGACGGTGAAAACATTAGAACAATTTAGACGAGAACAGGCCATTCAACCCAAAAAAGTTTACCAGTCCTATCCACTTAATTCTTCCAAAAAATCATCAAGTGTAGTTTTGAAAGTCCCCAAAGTCTTACTGTCTGCCACACTACTTGGTAGCTTATTCCAAGATATTCCACCCATCTGCAAACATCACCCTGAACTCCCATTTTTATTAGTTTGATGCCCAACCTCTCATGTGGTACCTTATCAAATGCTTTCTGAAAGTCAATATAAATAATATCATATGCTTCACTTTAGTTATTGTACGAGTCATTTTTCCCTTTCTTTAGGGGATTATCTAAATTAATTTGGACCTACAGTAGAAGTTTAAATTTTCAGTTTTTATGTAATAATGTATGATTAATGACATACTATTGACTTTTTTTTTTTTTCATTTTTATTACTATTTAATTTAATATTGTTTCTTTGTATCAGTATACTGCTGCTAGATTATGTGAATTTCCCCTTGGGATTAATAAAGTATCTATCTATCTTAAAAAAGTTAATGTCAAGAATCTCCTAAAAGAGTTCATGTGAGTAGTATCCATTTAGCCTAATTATTGCCAGTTAGTCTGTGGTAGACAGGTATCCCATCCAGATTTGGTTGCAGACTTGCACCCACATACTGCTAGGACCTTGGCTTCCTTTGACGTTGTTGTTGACGAAATGGGATTAGAAAATAAACGAATGAAAAGAATGACCCTTTAGTCATCTCTAGATGATGTGCAGCAGAAACCTCATTGCCCCATTATGTGCTGTACCATATTATAGAGATATTAATTAGAAGCATGCCCCATTCTTCTCTAATAAGAGGTTTTGAAATAAATCTCCTTACCAGCTGTTGTAATTATACCTTCCTAAAGTACAGTAACTACTTCATTTATTATGCTTTGTTACTTTTAATATACATTATGTTATCTCTGAAAGCAGTATATTCCATTACACTAGTGATATCTGCTTCTCTTTGCATTTTTGTAATGCTGTTAAATATTTCTTATGTTGGAGAGACCATAATCTAACAAGGGGGTATGCATAGTCACTTGAGCTATATTTTCGGATCTAATCTGCTCCCTTCTTACAGTTTCAGAGGGCTAAAAAATCAGATTCAGATTAAAATCACGTGTGCATTATATTCATGGTCGAGAGCTGTACATGCCTTAACAACAATATATGTATGCTATTAACTATTACACCTCTTAGGGTAGGTCTTTTGACTGAAAGGAAAGGAATTCAAAATAAAAGAAAAGGGAAAAATCATCAATCTTTTGTTATCTGTGCTCTCCTTCCATTCATTCTCATCTTTATTTTCACCATCGTTCTCCCGTAGAATGTCATCTTCGGGTCTGTCCAAAGCATTGCCTTTGCAACACTTCTTGAAAGATGATAATGCTCTCCCGGGTGGCTTTCCATGCAGTCGACACCCACCAAGCTACTTCTGAAGGAGCTGCGCATTTGATTTTTCCAGTTTCTTTTAACTCACGGACATGATCCGCAATCCAGGTCAGATAGTGTCGCCTCAACCAGTCTTTAAAGAGCTTGTTAATGGATGCATCCATTGGTTGCAACACTGATATCACTCCACTCAGGATGAAACCAAGCTCAGTTTTCATCTTGCGGAGCTGGTCTTTCACGGAATCAATAAGATGCCCTTTGAATAAATCAAGGACAAGCAGTGATGGTTGATTTAAGAGGGCTGCAGGCCTGTGACCCTATACTATTTTCAGCCACTCCAACTTTAGCTCCTCCGTCATCCATCCTTTTTCCTGTGCCCTGACTACAATGTCCCTCGGAAATATCTCTGATTGGGTAAAGTCTTCCTTTTCAAAATTAGCAACGTGGTAGTTTTCCCCCCATCAGCAGTTGCTGCCAGCATCACTGTTAGGTGAAGCTTTTCACATCCAGTGACTTTCAAAATTACCTCTTTCATGCCTTTCTTTGCCAACGTGTAGTTTGGTGGCATATCAAGATAAATGGCCATTTCATCGACATTGGCCATTTGCTTCATCAGAAAAGTTCGCGTCTCCTTCATGTTGGAGATTTACCACTGATAATTCAACAACTTTTGTTCAGAATCTTTTGGGAGCTTCTGACATATTGTTGTCCTACACCACAACACCAGTCCTATTCGCCACATGAACCTTATGGCCTATCCTTTACTGGCTTTAAATGACTTTGACGAATGTTCAAAGATCTGACCTTGTTCATCTCCTCCTCGCAAACTAGATTATAACCTACAAAGGATCCAGTCTTGCATCTCTCTCTTGAAAGAACGTGAATACTGCATCGTCATTTTCAGGAAATCGCTCTTTTTTGGGTCCAGTGAATTTCTTTCGTGACACCTCACACCCGCTGATTGCTGCCTTGTGTTTCCACCACAGTCAAACATTGCTTTCAAAAATTGCAGCAGCTTTGTGGTTTCCCTTCTCCTCTGCATAACGAATAGCTTCACATTTGAAATTTGCTCTTTACGAGAGTCTTAGATTTCTGGCGTCCCTCTTCCATAACTATGGTACACAACAAATTGGAACAAGCACCTCCCCACGTTTCAACAACTAGCACTGAAAGATTGTGTTGCGAACTGGCAAGGGGCAGTTGAAGGAAAGGTGAGGATTAGAACTGCAAACTAACTTTTTTTCATTTAAGAAATCGCAAAAAACTGAATGCGGATTAGATTCGGGTGGAGATTAGACTAAAAAATATACTGTAATCCTGTTTGTATCTTAATTGTCTGTTTGTTCACTTTACTTTTTGAAGGCAAACTTTTCATAAACCTTAACTTGAAACATATAGTGCCTACCATGTTAATTTGAAAGACTATACAGATATTTACTGCATCTGATTGAAAATGACATGCTATACCCCTGCATAATTATTGGTTCTGTACTTAAATATATCTGCTTATCATTGAACAGTGATGAGTCCATATATAGACAAGAGGTGGAACATTTGACAGTATGTAGCAGGAATAATAATTTGGACTTTAACATTCAATAAAACTAAAGAGTTGATCATAGATTTCATGAAATAGCCACCTGCTCTCACCTGTCACTTGCTATAAATGGCTGGGACGACAGAGTCATTTAAGTTTCTGGGCAAAGTGCTGTCACAAAATCTTTATCAGGGATAATAACATTTAATGTAGTATCAATAAAGCCCAGCTTTGTCAGCTAAGAAAATTCAATCTCCCCCAACCAATATTGGTCCAGTTCTACACAGACATTGTAGAGTCCATTCTGACCTCATCTATAACTGTCTGGATTGGTGCTGCCTCTGTTCAGGCATCTGCAGCATATCAGAACCCAAGAATGGATCAAAGGCTGTAACTTGCTGAACACTGAAGTTCTATATGAGTCCAGGGTAAGGACGCTTATGGCAAAGATCATTACTGTCCAATTCATCAAGGGCATTACATATTCTGGCAAATGACTTCATGCAGTGAAAGCTAAAACGAAACAACCCTTAAACCTTTTTTTCCACAGCAGTTACTTTGACTAATCATACCTGAAGTTCCACACAGTATCTATAAATACCTGCACACTAAACTACCTGGACGTTTTTAATCCTATTTTTTCTTCTTATATTTTGTGTTGCCATTTTATACTGCATCATATTTAGCATTTTATGTTTTTATCTTTTCAAATTTTACCTTTTGTAATATGTGGTGTCTTTGTATGTTGAATCAATAATGCCAAAAAAAAATCCTACTATAGTGCAACATGGACAATAAAGTGAATTCTGATTCTGGTTATAGTGACCCATGTATACAGCTTTATTTATTTATTTTTTTTTAATTTTATCGGTTTTATTTAAATCACACAACATTCCATACAAATAGATCAATTTTACAAGAATAGAATTAAAAACAAATCAACCCCCATGCCTGAGAAAGAGAGCATGGGCAGCAGAATAAAACTTAAACCTAGTAAAAATAAGGTAATAGATAAATGAATAAGTGAGTATAGATGAATGGAGAAGAAAAAGAAAGAATAGGGAAAGAATCTACTTCCTCAGTGCTTTAAAAGCTTATTCTAAAATGTTATTGATTAGATCCTGGCAGGTTTTGAAGAAGTTCTGCACAGATCCTGTAAGTGAGAATTAGATTTTTTCCAATTTCAAATAGTATGTAACATCAATTACCCACTGACTTAAAAGGGGAGAGTTAGGATTCTTCCAGCTGAGCAAGATAAGTCTGCATGCCAATAGTGTAGTGAAGGCAGTCACAGTTTGTTTGTCCTTCTCCACTTTATGCCCATCTGGAAGGACACCAAACACAGCTGGTTAATGTTTGTTTCTGAGATTATTTGGCTTTGTTAAAATATTGCATATCATATGAATAGAGAGATTTGCCTTTTGCTTCAGGACATTAATATGTTTTTATGGACTATGGAAGTTTGAACACTATAAATTTTATTTTGTAATGATATGTAGACAATTTGTGGATGTGTGTGAAGCTGGTTCCTGTCTTGCACTCAGTGAAGCTGGCTGCCACTCCCAGTGACCCTGAACTGAATACACTAGTTAGAAAATAGATGGTTGGATGAACAGCTATAGCCTTGAACACAACAATCTGACGATAAATGTGATAAATATTCCTTTTTCATGGCTGAGTGTGGTGCTTCATTGAAAACCTAATAATCTCGCCACTTACTGAACTTACAGCTGGTTGGTCAAATCATCATGCTCTCAAAGCATGCACAAATCATATATTTTCATTTCTCAGCTAATTATATTATATTACAAATGTGGCAATGATAAAACCTTTTTGCATCAAACGTGTAGTGAGCTATTCCTTCTTTATTAAATTAGACCATGTGGGATTTTTAAAAGTAGGTGGGATACTTGCAGTCCTGCATATTACAGTCATGTTGGCCGATCTTTATAAGAAAGAGCAATGTGTTCCGAAAGTTTTGTTCTATATAAAGTAAAAGAGAGACTATCTTTCTTAAGAAATATGCAATTTTTAAGTTTTAGCTCTTTTGATTGCTTTTTGATTAAGTTTGAATTGCCCTTTTGTCTTAGTCATTAGTTATTTGCCTATTTTAGTGTACAGAACACTGCTATGTCTGACTACTCATCTCATTTTCCCGTTAAAAATATGCAGCACTTTCTGCCTTAAAATTATGTAGAATGCTCTCTTATTGTTAAGTGGAAAGAGTACTAATTTTATCAAAGTATTTGAAAAATATATAGTAGATTATAATTAAAACAATATGTTCTCCTAGAAGTATTCAGAGAGTGGCCACTGATAGCATTACTGGTAAAATGCATTTCATTTTTCAGTTTTACAGTCCCTCTGTTGCTTTGACTTTGGTAGACTGGCACCCTGCCCGGGGTTTGTTTCCTGCCTTGTGCCCTGTGTTGGCTGGGATTGGCTCCAGCAGACCCCTATGACCCTGTAGTTAGCATATAGTGGGTTGGATAACGGATATTACTTTGAAATGTGATGTCTTTGCTTGTCTTTAATCAGGGGTTCTCCTGGAGGGCAATAGTGGTTGCATAATTTTTGTTTCAACTATGTATATTAATTGCATTAACATATTTAAAAAGCATATAACGAATGCTTAGGTTCTTCTCTGGATCTAAAGCCTCAGCATGGAAGTTTTGCATCTGTTCACCTTTAATTAATTGTTTTCCATTTTATACAAAGAGCTGCCTGAGAAATGTCTTCTACTTGAAGTAAACACTTCCTTTACAATAACAAGCCCTGGCCACATAGATCCACTGCAAACTTCAATGTGTGGCATTTTGACAATATACTGTATTTATCTTTATGTTTGCTATTTGTCTTGTACTTAACTTTATTTCCTTGACTGTCAGTGAAGTACTATACTTTGTGGTGTCATGCTTTCTATGGTGTCTTATTTTTGAATAAGATTTTGCAAACATGACCTTCAAGCCAGACAACCTGCATTTGGGGTAAATTTTATTTACCTCATTTTTTATATTACGTGTATTGGGAAACACAGCAAAACCCCATTAGTTTTAGCATTTGTATAGCTGACTTCTTGATTTACTTTTCCAGTCATAAATATATACATTGATGTCTCAGTATAAGGCAAACTCAAGGTGCTTGAGGTGTGAGTGCCCTGCTTTATACACTTTAGCAATAAATAAAAATGCTAGATTAACCTTTTGTTGTCAGTTTTAGATGAAACAATGTACTATTTGGGGTTTGTACTTGAAAATATTGACTCAACGAAAATTGAGAACTTTGACTGTAAATTAAATCACTGTGTCTAATTGGATGATTGTGCACTTGGATTCCACACACATGGTGACAGATTTTATTTTAGATATTACTTTTTTGACTTTGTAATGGTGTAGAAACACCAGTTAATAAATTCTGTAGTAAATAACACACAGTTTATAAACAGTGTATGTTTATATGTGTATAACACTAACAAAAAAAAATCACAGCTATATTTTCTGGATAATATGTATATAATCTAAATATAATGAAATGTCATCGCATCAAACACTGGTTACTACCTTGCTCTTTTGGTTGCTGGGATAGGTCTTTCTTCAGATTTCACCTAAAACTACTGTCTCAGTATAACTTTAAACTGAAGTTACACCTAGAACTTAATCTGACCTTGAAACGGAGGTGTAAAAAATAAATTCAAATGATGTATTTATTTGTAATAGAAGGTAGGGATGGGCTGGCATCCCAGCCTGGATTGTTGGTGTTATCTATTCTGACCAAAAGGACTATACAACGAATGGGCAGTGGGAGCCATGCATTTTCCAGTAATTTAGGGAGCAACATGCCTCTGGTGGAGTTCCCATTTACAAACATCATTGTTTGGGTCTCTGGGTGCCACTGGAGGGAGTTGCGTGAGGGACGTGCGTCTGCCTGACTAATGTTTCCTAGATGGAAAACTGTTGCACTGGAAGTTTCCTCTAACATCTCTAGAAGTCTGCTTGTCTTGTTGACTGGTGATTCTAAGCTGTTCCAGTGTGAGTGTGGCTGTGTGAGTGAGTGGGCTTCTTGTTGGAGTGGAGACCTCCAACCCCTTAGTTACCTAGCATATTTTATTTGTTAAGTGCTTTGATTATCGGGAATGTATTCCATACATAAAATATTATTATTATTATCCATTTCTTCCACTTTCCTGTTGTTTCATGGTAGTAACTGGAATATGCAGACCTCAACAAGAAATTAAAATAACTTTCCCAAGCAGATTTTACAGGATTTTGTGTGGTATCCATCAAGTGAATCTTCTGCACATAGTTGGCTGATGAATGGCCTGGGAGCAAATGAAAGGTTTCATTACATCTTTTCTTGATTATCCAAATGCTTCGACCATGATTGACACAACTTTTGTTTTCACATTCCATATCCTGCTGATGTTGATTTCCAGGTCAATGACTTTCTTGAAAATTTGTGAGCATGATGTTCAAATAATCTGGGATGAATACAGTATATTCATCATTAGGCAGGTTTTCTCTTTGTTGTTATGCAGCATAATGTCAGATCAATATTTGTCCAAGTGGGTGTCTAACAGTTTAAGATTAGCTAACCCCTCAAGGTACAATATTTAAAAATAATCCAACCATTCATTTTCATATTCATTATAGTCAACAGTTATGGGGCTGGAGTCTATCCCAGCAACACTGGGTTCAAGGCGAAAACTGATTCTGTATGGGGTCCATTGCTAAGTACACTCATACACCCAAACAAACACACACCCATACTTATATTGGGCCAATTAAATGTTGCTAGATGATTCAGCATATACCTGTTTGATATGTAGGAACAAAACTGATGCCTGGAAAGAAAACTCACACAGAACATGAAGTGAAGATACTCTATATATTATACTTGCTTCTGATTTTTTATTTTCATCATATATAATGATTTTTTCATTGATCTAAAACCTAATTTTACAGATCTCTCTTTTTGTCTCCACTTTTATGTTATGGTTCAAATGCAATGAAAATCACCTTGCAGATAACCCCATTTTGGCTTCTTGTTCAGGTGTTCTTGCAGCTATCACCTCCTACAGTATTTGGTGCTAGGTGCTCATTTTCCATGTTTCAGCCCAGCTAAATTAATGTAATATGCAATTCTTTATTTTGTAAGTGCATTATTTAATTTAAAAGGATAGTTGCGTGAATATTGATGAGTGAAATCAACAGAGTTCTTAGTTGAGAACCATCTGAAGCTGTCTGAGTCAGCAGCGCTGGAGAACTGTGATGTCATCTGTTCATTAGAGACATGCTTGCAAAGGAGTTCTGTCAGGTAAAATGTGCTTATTGCTAACAGAAGTAAAGGGAACTGGAAAGAGTCACCCTTGTGTTTTATAGAAGGCCTCGTAATTGGCGAGTGCAGGAAGATTTATTAATTAGCCTTTGTATTCTCAAGTGATGGGAGATGTGCATCCTACTGTTTTTTTATCTTCAAATGGGACCTAGCCACCTGAGCGCATGTCAGCAACAAACCAGAACTAATGTAAGGCTAGTAATTATAGGAAGGTCACAATGCTTTTGCTCCAAAAATATGACCATGATCAAATATTAATTTATTAATATAGGTTTACATTTACATACCTTCCATTGCCTGAAATAGGCATCTGTTTGAAAAAATACTTGAAGGCATCCATGTCATTGCCTGTTGATTTCTTTTGCAGCTAGTTGTACATTTACAGTGAGTCTGATTCATAGGGGACCTTGTTTTGATTCAGAGCTCAGCCACAGTTCATGTACAGTCCCTATTTTAATGTGAGCTTTTACTTCTTTGTGGACAAACACCAAACACATTCATGTTTGGTTACCTGTTGTTCCTAAATTGTTCCTGTGTTATGTAATGAGGGTATATGACAGTATGTGTAATGTGTACCCTATGTTGTCTTGGTTTCCCATCCAGTGTGGGTTTTAATACAAAACTCTCTTCTGATGTTGGATAGCACAAAAATGATACTGCTGCCCCAAAGCACTTAAATCCAAGAGTAAAGACTAATGGGACTGCATTCTGTATAGAATCTGACAATTCTTCTACTGCTTTTGTGGGATTGTTCATGGTATTTCTGTTCACACACTCACTGTGATGACGTCATTTCAGACTGACTGGTATTAGCAAATACACAAGCATAACCACTGAAAACCTCATTTTGGACTTGTAACTTACTTCCTTTAGAATTCTCCCATCCCTAAATAAAATAAACCAATAAATTAAAATGGGTGGCTAAATGGATTTTATAGATTTTACATAAAGATAAATACAGTACTGTTCTCTGGAAAGGGCGGCACGGTGGAGCAATGGATAGCGCTGCTGCTTCACAGTTAGAAGACCCGGGTTCGTTTCTCGTGTCCTCCCTGCGTGGAATTTGCATGTTCTCCCTGTGTCTGCGTGGGTTTCCTCTCGGTGCTCCAGTTTCCTCCCACAGTCCAAAGACATGCAAGTTAGGTGAATTGGCACTCCTAAATTGTCCCTAGTGTGTGCTTGGTGTGTGTGCCCTGCTGTGGGCTGGCACCCTGCCCAGGGTTTGTTTCCTGCCGGCAGACCCCTGTGACCCTGTAGTTAGGATATAGCGGGTTGGATAATGGATGGAGGGATGAACAAAACCAGGATATTTTGGTTGCAGCAAAATAGAGCATGGAATTGTTTTTACCTTCCAAAAAAATCAACATTGATTTGTAAAATAAAATAAGTGTTCATCAGTTTAATATAGTGCACTGGACTGGTATAGATCCACATCCAAATGTTAAAAAGTAAAACCTATTTGTAATGGAAAAGAAGCCAGCATCTTGATAACTGCATCCTACTGTACTCAGTTTGTTCATTTTATTATGTTTTGCCTCTACAGAGTTAACCTTTTATTATATTAAATTACACACAATAGCAACAGTTAATGAGTCGTGAATTCACCACAAGTATGGGATACAGTTCCATTAAATTAGCAAATCAAAGCCCTGTCTTAAAAATGGTTTTGGCTGTTTATTCTAAGAAATGATAATAGATGGAACGAGTACACATTTTTGGTTGGTCTTTCATTTTTTATAAAAACAAGAATCAATTAGTTATGTGTGGAATCAAGTTTGTTTTTCACAATATGGATAATTAGAGTGAAAGGTTGGAAACATCTGCCCTCAAATTCTCTAATGACTTTGATAGTTTTATGAACTTAAAATTCAAGTACACTAATATTTATAGATAAAGAATTTTACACCTCACAGCACTAGGCTATAAGTATTTTTATTGAAATGTGATAGGAGATCTATAGTATGTTCTTTTAATCAGTCTTGTCAAGATTTTGTTAGATTGATCCAAATCACTACTTTTATGATTTATTATAACAGCCTGTTTTTGTGCCCATCCTTTTAAAATGTTATGACCATTAGTGGGTGTTGCAGCACGCCAAATGCCAGATACTTCTACCACGACACAAGTCCTGGGTTCAAATACAAGTTTTATTACAATTAAGTAACTTACAAAAGGCTTAGAAAATAACAAGAACACTTTCCCTTTTTCTCACTACCTTCCACTCATCCAGGTAAGCTTTTTCCTCCTTCCACTAGACTCTTATTGCCTGAATGAGTTCGAGCAGCCATATGGAACAAGAGTCCCCAGCATGCCTTGTGGGTATCCGCACAGGTAGTGCTGCCCAGGGGACTGCCACCTAGTGTGTCAGGGGAGCATGTCCTTCCACCACACTGTACTCCTGGCTGGGTATTATTCCTCAGTCTAACCCTGCCAGGATTCCAGCATACCCACTGGCATCTTCTGCTTGTCTCATGGCTGAGGCAAGATGATCTTTTCCTTTCTTTTTCTACCACCGGAGGGCTGGCCTCCTGTCCAAATAAGGAACCTTGCATGCCACTTATGTGTACTGTCCATCACAATGTGAACACAAGAGGATCTTGTCAGATGTGCATATAGGCTTTAACAGTGTAGCACTGAGGTGGCAATAAAGGGAACCAGAGTGAAAAGTACACAGAAGAAGACATGGATATAAGTCAACAGCACATGAGGAGTTATGCATAGCATGGTGGAGCTGCTGCAATGACTGCTGCCAGTTAGGAGGAAACAAATAATAAGCAAAAGGTATTGGTGCAATCTTACAGGTGTGTGATCAATACAATCTGTATTTGGCTTGTTATCGTGTGGTTCTGTGGCGCTGCAGTGTGCAGGATGAAGATTAGTTTGCTGTAATTTGTTGTGTATGTATTCTCAGGCATATTTGTTGTGAATAGAAAATGAAGTAGAATTTGTTTATATTGTAATCATACGTTGAACACCCCATGAAAATCCAGCACCCTCTGTTAATTTTGTTCCTGAAGCTGACCTTACCTTGTGGTTGTTATTAACATATTGTAATTTTCACACCAGTAGGTTGAGCCCAGTAGTCCTGTTTGCAGTGTAGGTTTATTTTATTGACTAACATACTCATATTAACGCACTTCAGATTCAAATCTTTTTATGCATAGTTTCAGATAATATGTTTTCAAATAACATAGTGTCTTAAACTCTGACGAGTTTAAATAAAAACTCAGCACTGAAATTACACCTTTTAGCATTTTAGTATATAGATTGTAAAAACAAGTTAGAAAATGTACACATGGTGTAACATTCAAGATTTTTACTTCATCAAAAACAGTTATATTTTTGTTTACTGTGTGCTTTCGTAAAAATGATTTCTCATGTTCAAAAGTAATAGTAATAGTATAATGTAATTAAATGCATTGGTAAAGTACATAAAATGCATGTTTCTATTTAAACACATTTTATAATATCATTCAGTTAAATACTGAGCCCAGATAATCTTGTGGTGCCTGAAATAGTTTTTATGGACACCAGATTCCAACTATAGTAATGTAAAAATTGTAAGTTGTATCCTTTAGTTATTTGCTGTGTGTGGAGGGTCTGTGCTTTATTGCAGTTCATGTTTCTTAATCATAATAGTTTTAAAATAAATATTTGATGAATAGTTAAAATCTGCTTTGAAGATTCAAGCTACAATTGTTGGCTGTAATGGGTCGTGATGGATAGCAGTCATTGTAGTACTTTGCTGATAACTTATGGTGTCAGGGAAGTATTGAATTGTCATAATTTCGCAGATAATGCAGCTCTGAGGTTGTTTTTAGTGTAACATAAACACTAAGTACGTGCTCATTTACTGTAGGGCTGTTAGATTGAATATCGCTATTTAAATATAATTTGAATCTACATGAAAAAATTCTTATCTGAAGGCAAATGCTGAGATTCGATTGTACAAAGTAAAAGAAGCCCTTTATTTTACCTCACACTAATTCTGTTTTCGTATTACTCCCCTCACACTATGCTGCAGTACTATATTTTGCATGTATTTTGCACATCACTTCCACAACCAGTGTTTTTATAATTTTTAGTCATTATTTTGTACAAGTTGAGTATCTTTAATCTGAAATTCCAGAATCCAAAATGCTCCGAAATCTGAAAGCTGATGCCACAAGTGAAAAATTTCACACCAGGGGCATCATGTATAAATGGTGCATATACACAAAAATGTTTCATACTCCCAATTACACGCTCAGATTGCAATGTATAAAAACTAAACTTGGTGTAAAGCCACACACATTCTCATGGCAGCACAATCTTTTGTGTATGGCACATTTTCTGCTCAGTTTTTCAAACTGGTGGCACCCAGGGTCAAAGCAGTGCTACTGTTCCTGTGTGGTTTCCCTTTCTTTTTTAGGTTCACATCCTTGACACAGCTTTATCAAATACACCGAAATTAACCGCATATCATTTATAAATTTAAGGAATCTGATTGTAATCAACCTGTAAAAATGTAATGGTCCACAGAATGGCCAAACTATTCCAAATACCACAACTGTTTTAGCATTGTTACTCTCAGGGCACCATTCAGAGTATTTGAACCCACTGTATCTGAGTCTTGAATCACAGCTGTATAGCAGCTGATCGGAAAGCTCTATGGCGGATTGTGTCAAGAGCACAGAGGATCTAGTCCTGGAAAACATTTATAGCACATGCTGCCTCAGCGATGTGCACAGTCTTTTTGCACTTCGCCCATTCTGCAAATGTTTCAGAGCCTTTCCTGTAGGGACCTTGCGGTGTATGCCATGTTTTAGTGTGAATTTTACACACAGAGTTATGCATGACGCCCCAGGTGTTTCTTTTGTAAAACTTAACTTGGATTTGAGTGTGAAAATACATGTACACCAAAAAGAGGATGTGTATAACATACAGTATGTGCAGAATCAAAACAGAGTTCATCTTTCAGAGCAGGATTGGGTTGACAGCAAGTTTCCCATGAAGCTTAGAGCATCAGGAAACAATTACACACTATAAACACACAAACCCTTGTGAAACATGGACAACTACTAAGCAGTCAACATGCCCTGTAAAGCAACACCTCAGCAGCACCATTAAAATAGCATATGAATAGTGCATTAATGGTATGTCTCTGCTTGTGGTTAACAAAAGAAACTTCATCCTCACTAAGTGCCCGTATTGCAATATGAGTGCAGTAAGTTGCTCTGATTACATTAGGAAGACTGGACACTGCTACACATTGACTTTAAATGTTGGTAAAAACATGTTGTGTTTTATGTATGTCCAAACACACCATGCAAAAACTGAATATAGTGCCTTGTTGGTCAGTTAATGACTTCCAGCACAGCAAGGATGATGGAGTGGAGCTTGGCTGAGATATTCCTGACCTGTTCCCTGAGAAGTGGCAACAGGCAACTGATAAACAACAACAACAACAATATTTATTTATATAGCACGTTTTCATGCAAATGATGCAGTACAAAGTGCTTTATAGGAAAAAGAGAGAGAAAAAAGACAAAATATAAAAAAATAAAATTAGGCAATACTAATTAATATAGAATAAAAGTAAGGTCCGATGGCCAGGGAGGACAGAAAAAACAAACAAACAAAAAAAAAAAAAAACTCCAGACAGCTGGAGAAGA
The DNA here is from genome assembly GCF_016835505.1 of Polypterus senegalus. Lineage (NCBI taxonomy): Eukaryota > Metazoa > Chordata > Cladistia > Polypteriformes > Polypteridae > Polypterus > Polypterus senegalus. The sequence continues at coordinate 117,294,606 of NC_053161.1, forward strand.
AAAAAACTAAATCTGCTGGGGTTCCAGGGCACGAGACAACCCAACCCCGTCTAGGCATTCTGCCTAACATAAATGAATGAAACCAAATAAGTTCTCTGGTTCAAACACACAGCATTGGCCATATTAAAAGGGAACTGAAACACTGTACATCATGTTCGTCACTTTTGATGTTTGATGTTTAATGTGTTTGTCATGTGAATGCACATTATAATAATGGCTCCGTGATATGGATTATTTTATGTCATCATTTAGCTTTTTTGACAGCTTTTTCTTACTTGATCGTGGATGTCCCCAAGATATTGCATTATGTATATGTAATTATTCCAAAAATTTGAAAATGACTGAATTTTGAAAATACTTCTGGTCCCAAGAATTTCACATTGGGGATACTCAACCTGTATAATCATTTTTAAAACAGACAAATTTTTTTACCACACTGCTTTGCTGTTTGCTTAACAGGTACAATAGCAACAGATAGCAAAATAACAAATAGAAAACTTTTACACACTTCTCCAGTGTTCTTAAAGTATAATTTTGCTCCTGATCCTGTTTGTTTTAATCTTGAACCTGAGATCCCTGATTTGCTGTTGCATTCATCTTAGCAAACAAAAGCTGATTTTCTTTCTCATTAAACATAATGGGAAGTAACTGCCATATTTCTGTTTTTTCTTTTATTATTGTAGAAACTTTAAAGAGCATGTTCAATATCAGGAAAGCAGACCTTAGCTACCTCAGCCAAACATGACTTTTGTTAAGTTATTAAGTTTATTACTCTGAGCCTGCTGAATGGAGGACAAGAGGGACATTACATGGAAAATCAGTGAATTAATTCAATGTAAGTCCATTTTCGTATATTGTCAGACGCTAGGGGTCACTGTGCCCCTTTAACCCCAACCGACAGATGCTCAGGACACAAGGTAAAAGCAATAAGAAGCTTTTTAATGATTTTCTTCTTAAACAGTGCCCTTCCAGCACCACAGCCACAATATTACAGGTAATAAACTCAATAACACAATACTCTCACTTCTCTCCTCCACACCTCCCAGCAAGCTTTGTCCATCTCCACCAAACTCTGGTTCTCTTGCTGGGTTCACAGTAGTTCTTTATATAGTTATTGACCCATGTGACTTGCCAGCACATCCAATTCAGATGGAGAACTGGCTTTTTTCTTCAGCCTGGAAGTATTTTGGAGCTTCTGGACTTGTGAGTACTTCCGAGCTATAGATGAGGCATGGCTCCTCTGGTCCTTTCTCCTCCTGGCAGCACCCATGGTACCCAACAGGGCTGAGAAACTGAACTCCAAGTCCCAGGCTGCCCTGCCGGAATCCGGGGTACCGCTACCATCTATCGTTTTGGGGGAGGCAGTGTCCAAAGGTAGCTGCCTCCCCCCATCCTTCAATCCTCAGCTCAACCTGGCCGTCTATAACCATATATATATGTACAGTAAAACCTTCGATTGCGAGTAACTTAGTCTGCGAGTGTTTTGCAAGACAAGCTAAAATTTTTAATAAATTTTAACTTGATAAATGAGCGAGGTCTTGCAATATGAGTAGAACGTATACGTTTTGGCTGCCAAGCATCAACATCAATTGAGCCCATGGTGGTTCTCACTTCGCGAGATTGTGGGTAATCATCCCCCATGCTCTGTCTCTGTTGGCATGCTTCACTCATATAGTCAACATCCGTACAAGTGTATACTGTTCACTTTAGCATTGTGACCACATATATGTACTGTAACGTGTGATTCCCTGTCTTGCACCCGAAAAACACAAGGCTAAGTCTCAGTACTTTAGCAAAACCAGCTTTTATTTAGCTTAAAACAGGAACAGCATGGTTATTTATTGTAGCTGGATCTGCCAGTCTTTTATACACAGACACAGCACTGAGGCAGGGACATGGCCAGGTTAATGACCAAGTAATATTGTTCCCTTGCATTTACAATGTTTCTTACATTACCCATCGATGGCAGGCACTTATAGCATGACCGTAATCTTTTTGGATTCGCTTTTGCAGCGAACTGCTACAGTGCTGGGAGCCGGCGGTTGCTTCGGGACACTCTTCCATGTGTCGTCCTGCACAATAAACCTCCTCCTCCTCCTCTCCCCTCTCTCGTCTCCCTCACACCAGCCACGATTCTTTTCAAAGGTAAAGTGCTGGTTAATTTGTTTTATGTATTTTTACTTTATATTTTGTATTAATCATTTTTATATGGATATTTTTGGGTTGTGGAATGAATCATCCATTATTTCTTGTGGGGAAATTCGCTTTGATATACAAGTGGTCTGGATTACAAGCATGTTTGTAAACCAAGGCACCACTATATATAGTGCCACTCGCGTTGTGAAGGGGTTGGATGAACACACACTTTGGAAATGCAGACAGATCACCTGCTTGCTTACTGCTCCTCCTACTGAGCTGTGTGTTCAGCTTGTCGTGCTGCCCGTCGATTATTTAAAAGCCTGTACAGCAGCTGTCCTTTGGTCTCACTGCTTTATCTTGGGGACGTTAAAAGTGTCTCTCACGGGATGTCCGGGCTGATTATTACTTTCCTTATTTTCTGAATTTGCACATAGATTATTATTGTTCTCTTCTGCATCCTTTTTTACCTTGTTTTCTCTCCAAGGCTTTCGTGTCTCTTTTAAATGTTCTGCTCTTTCTTCTTCGCTTAGTCGTACACGTGCTGACTAGAATGTATAACATTTTTAGGAGCTGGGAGTACATGAAGTGTGTCTGCTAATCGCATTCCAACAACTGAGGTTAGATGTCTGTGAACTAGCTTTAAATTGTTTGTAAGTAGGGCGTGACATGCAAAAGTCACCGTCTCATGGGTCTTGCTTCCTAAGGTTTTAATGTCTAGTCTCTCCAAGATGATCATGTCTCGCGTGACGTCAAAGTGTCTCTCTGAGATGATCATGTCTCGACCCAAGATTTTTTTACATAATAAATAATGTGTTAGCTGGGATTGGCTCCAGCTGTCCCCCGTGACCCTGTAGTTAGGATATAGCAGTTTGGATAATGGATGGATGGATATATACTAGGGGGCTTCACCCCCTGCTTACTTCGCTCGCCAACACCCCCTGCATGTGCTACGCACCAGCAACTTTGCATCTCTGCCACACGCGTATGTGGATTTCACTTTCACCAAACAACAAAACTTTTAATTTTCACGGATAGGCCTCTTCATTGGTAAGAAACACTACTGTTTCCTGATGGCAGCACAAATTAGACAATCTACAAGTTTCTGACATAAACTTTGAAGCCGAACAATATCTACATACTTCTGTCATATGTCCATATAATCAATCTCTTTTCTGTTTTACCTTTTTGTCAGTATCGCATTGAATTGTGATTTCGTGTTTGAAATTACATTGTGACAATGCAACATATAACTCCCCGTGAGTGAATATCGTTTCTTTCTCTCTACAAGAAATGTGCCTGACAATAGCATTCACACAAATGAGAAATAATTGAACCGTGTGTGTGACTATGTGGGCAGGACTTTTCCAAATCTTTTTGCATAAGCTCTTGTCTCTTGGGGCTTGAAATTTTCTGTCTCGGGATTTCACTTTCACCAAATAACAAATCGTTTCATTCTTGTGGATATGCCTCTTCTTTGGGAAGAAACACTACTTTTTCCTGATGGCAACATAAATTAGATGATCTACAAGTCTCCGACTTAAAGATTAAATTCGAACGATATATTCAATCTGTTTTCGCTGTTCCGTTATTTCACCGAGTAATAATTTCTGTTTGTTTGCGCTAATGCGATCTTTACTATCATTTTTTTGAGACTTTCGCATTTTCGTACTTTCATTATCTCCAACCTGCTCTGCATGTGTACCGCGCCAACATTTTTGAATTCTTTACGACATTCTACTTTGTCATCTACTCTTTGTCTTTTATTTCCAGCCCATGGTTAAATTTCTTGGCACAATGTCTCGTCTTGAGGGACGTGAAAGTATCTCTCTTGAGAAAATCACATTTCATCTCCTTCTAAGATTTTTTTTAAATCCCCCTAGTATACAGTATATTTTATACAGTATATTTTGTCTTAAATATGTAAAAGAAGAAAATAATCCTGTTTACTTTAATCCTGTATGTTACTGTTTGGCCACTGAGTGCCCACTGCAGCTCTCGACTGTACTCTCTGTCCAGCGTGTTCCCATAAAGTTTGCTTCTCAGACTATCATTATTTTGAGCCACCTTTCTCATCATCTGTCTGATTTTATACTTGTCGTCTTTAAAAGCGACTCTCCCAGCATGTCTTATATGCCTTTACTATCCTCCTGATGCATCTCATACTCACACGTCGTCATTTGTCGTGTCACAAATACCAAACTGACCAACTACATTAAAGTCAAACAGACCACTCAGGTTGCTCAGCGGGAGTGGACACACATATAATAATAATCAATTACATTTATATAGTGCTTTTCTTGCTGCTCAAAGCACTTTACATAGACAAAGGGGAACCATTTTGTATTTTATTATATAAGTAGATATATTGTTATTTTTTTAATTTCATTTTTTAATCTCATTTTCTTATAGAACTAGTGATATCTGAATGTGGAAAAATGTAAAAGTATTTAATTATCTGAACAAGTGAGGACTACATAGGTTCAAATTTACTGCTGTTCCATAAATTTCAGATAACACAGTAAAATCACACTCTGTATGGCCTCACTATGGCTTGTACATGTCTCATATGAAAATTGGTACATGTAGGTTTGCATAAGCAAAAACCTATAAGTCGATTAGTGATTATTGTAAGCATTTGTGTTCAGCTGTTTTATTTAAGCACTCTGCTAGGTTCTGTGATTTCACACTTTTACATGTGACTGAAATCCACCCACATTGTTTAGTTTTTTATAAGATGAGAATCTGTGCTGTCATTCATTCTGAATTATCTCTTCACTTGTATTAGATAGCATTTAATGAAGTGGGCATCACAGCCTTCTTTTACACCCTTGACAAATTGTTCGTCTTTTTTAATCTCTTGTTTGCTGGACCATTACTTAAGACTCATTCTCATCATTCAAGTGTGTCATTTTTCAGTGTTGACTGCTTTCAATGTAGATTTTTTTTACTAACCTGTACAAAGCAAAAACATATTTTGCAGAACATTGGAGGTAGAGGTCTCTCAGCTGGGCCAACATGAATGACATTTTATTTCTTTCCACAATTTAAAAAAAATCTGCACCTCACTCACAAAGCTTTGAAAAAGATCTGCGTTTAAATACTCAGCTGAAGTGCTTGTTCATTTTATATGCAGACCAGTTACGTATAGTGAATGGTCTTACTAGCACACTCAGATTTGAACTAAGTCTTTGGTGGAGACATTGACAGGCAAGGAAAAAACTGGATTTCCTAAGCTCCATTATCTATTTAATGATATGTTATAGCTGGTTATAGTGCTCATTCAGTGTAATAGGAGAAAAGGGAAGATAATGGAACAGGAGGTTAAACTGAATAGTACCTTTCTGACTTGTCTTTTCTGAAAAACCAATGAATAAAAATTAGAGTTATTGACTTCAGGAGTAAGCAGTCATCCTTCATAATGAACAATTTTGAACATTGTGACTAGTTAGGTAATGAGGCTTTTAGAAATAAAAATGTACCAAAAAGATGAAAGGCAGTCTCAGATAAAAAAAACACAAAACACAAGAAACAAGACATTAAATGTGTACATCATCCTTATAGGAATTTGAACCGGGGCCTTGATCCCAACATCAATAGCAAAGAGTAACCTTTTTAATATCTTAATATTTCTAAAGTATTTTCATGTTACTATAAATAAAGGTTACACAGATCTACAAACAAGAAAGTTCCTGGGACCTTTGTTGACCTGTGAATGTCTCAACAATGCCATAGTAATGTTGTAGTGACATTGCATTAGGGCTGTCAGATCAAATTTCATTATTTTAATATAATTCAAACTTATCTGATAAATATCTTATTCACAGGCAAAGGGTTTCATTCAATAGTTAAAGAATGGTTGTTTGTTTTAGATCATACAAACACACTGTGCAGTGTTACGGTATTTTGCAGACTTGTGTTTGAGCATCACTTCTACTATCAGCCTCTTTGTAATTTTGAATGGTTAGTTTTTATCTTCATTAGTAAAACTTATAGCCACACTCCTTCACAATGTTTCTTTCTACAATGTTTCTTTCTGTCTCACTGTTAAGCATTTTTAAGCATGTCCCTCGTACACTAAAATATTGTTGTGCTCTGATCCAGTTCTGATTCACTCTTAAACCTGAGATCCCTGACTGCTGTTTTATGCTAAGGCTAGGTGTACTACCCATCTAAGATAGGTTGAAAACTAATCAATGTAGTCCTCAGTACTAATATTTGTGGTACACCATCTATTGGAATGTGTTTTGTAATGAATGTAGTAATAGTGCATTTGTTATTCCTACAGATGGCACATTGCAAACATTTGTAGTAATAAAATGCATTGCATTTGTCACTCCAACAGATGGCTCATCACAGCCATTAACACTGCTTATACGAATCTCATGCTAATTGTCATATAACAGGCACATATATATTGAATTTGTCATTTCAAAAGATGACACAAGACAAACATTTGTAGTAATGTATTTTATTACTACAAATATTTGTGATATGCCATCTGTTAGAATGACAGAGACATAGCAACTTGAAGGACACACAGAAACACAGACACGTATGTTTTTATTAAGTTTTATGCTCTCACTAATTCAAATGAAAAAATGACTTTTATTGTTATAATACTTTAAAATCCTTACTTTAAATAGCATTTTCAGCATCCACAATGCACATTTACCTACCTTAACCAACACAGTGTCATAAAATCTGCGTCTCTCTACTGACTACTTGCTTGATGTATAAAATAATGAGGTGTAATTAAAAACAATCAGGCTAACATTTTTTGATGCATCTGCAAATGAGAAGAAAAGAAACCATTTAGTTTAATCACATCTGTTCTTCCTTGATGGATGGGTCTGACAAGCAATACTCAGCTGGCACTTGGTGCTAATAATGAAATTCTGTCCACAAAACAACTAAATCCTACACTTTTTGTGATTTGCTGTAAAATGTTTCTGTATATTTTTTGTTTACATGGTAGTTTCCTGGTCAACTCTCAAACTCATTTTGTAGAATTTTTTTTGGCTGTGGATAAAAGTGTCTGCTAAATGGATAATGTCCTTTGACTTGACTTGGCAGTGTATATTCCTCCTGATGCTAATGCTAAGGAGGCGCTACGCGAGCTCTATGAGGCCATCGGTGACCTGCAGTGTCGCCACCCTGAGGGATTTTTTATTATCGCTGGGGACTTCAATCAAGCAAATTTAAAGACTGTTCTGCCTAAACTCCACCAGCATGTTAAATTTCCGACTAGAGGAGACAATATATTGGACTTGGTATATACTAACACCAAATCTGCATACAGAGCAACCCCCCACCCTCCCATTGGACTGTCTGATCACATTACAGTAATGCTCACTCCAGCATATATGCCATTGCTGAAGAGAACAAAGCCGGTAATAAAGCAGGTCAGAACATGGCCAGATGGAGCTATTGAAGCCCTGCAGGACTGTTTTGAGTGCACAGAATAGAGTGTCTTCAGAGAAACGGCGACCACTGACCATCACATTGACATTAATGAATATGCCGAAGCAGTGACAGGATACATTGACAAATGCATTGGAGATGTCACCGTCATCAAATCTGTCTCAACACGCGCTAACCAGAAGCCATGGTTCACAGCAGAAGTTCACAACCTGCTATAAACAAGGAAAGCTGCCTACAAAGCCAACGACGAAGTGGCACTCAGAGCAGCCAGAACCAACCTGTCCCGAGGCATCAAGCTAGCAAAGCGGGAGTACTCAAAGAAAATTAGTGATCACTTTGCCTGCTCAAGAGATTCTCGGCAAATGTGGCAGGGCATCCAAACCATCACGGATTATAAGGCCACACCGCGTATGTGTGTTAACGACCCCTCTCTTCCAGACACTCTTAACACCTTCTATGCCAGGTTTGAGACACAAAACAACAAACCAGCATGGAAGACCACCCCCTCGCCAGACAATCAAGTCCTGTCCCTGTCTGCAGCTGGTGTGAGAAAGACTCTCACCAAGGTCAACCCACACAAAGCGGCTGGACCAGATAACATACCTGGACGTGTGCTCAGAGTCTGCGCTGACCAGCTGACTGATATCCTAGTGGACATCTTCAACATCTCCCTGAGCCAAGCTGTTTTGCCACAATGTTTTAAAAATACCATCATCAGACCTGTCCCAAAGACAGCCACAGCTTCGGAACTCAATGACTACCGCCCAGTGGCACTTACTTCAATCATTATGAAGTGCTTTGAGTGGTTAGTCTTGAGCCACATAAAGAACCAGCTGCCCTCCAAACTGGACTTTACAGTTTGCATATCAATCAAACCAATCAACTGACGATGCTATTTCAATGGCACTCCACCTGACTCTGTCACACCTGGATCACCGCAATGCACATGTAAGAATGCTGTTCATTGACTTCAGCTCAGCATTCAATACTATCATCCCCAGGCAGCTGATCAGTAAGCTGAATCTGCTTGGACTTAACATCTCCACCTGCAACTGGATTCTGGACTTTCTCACTGGAAGACCCCAAACAGTACAGATTGGGAATTTAAGATCTAACACCATCACACTGAGCACAGGTGCCCCCCAGGGTTGTGTGCTGAGCCGGCTACTCTTCACGCTGCTGACCCATGATTGCGCTTCCAACTCTGACACAAACCACATTATCAAGTTTGCCGATGATACTACAGTAGTGGGACTCATCGAGAACGACGATGATGCGGCGTACAGAGAAGAGGTGGAACGGCTGGCACTTTGGTGCAAAGACAATAATCTGTCTCTTAATGTTGAAAAGACAAAAGAGTTGATTGTTGACTTCAGGAAGTCCAAGGCTGACCATCTTCCACTCAGCATTGATGGCGTCACAGTAGAGAGAGTGAAGAGCACCAAGTTCCTCGGTGTTCACATCACAGAGGACCTGTCCTGGACCAAAAACACCACCTATCTTACAAAAAGAGCCCAGCAGCATCTCTACTTCCTGCGACGACTGAAGGAGGTACACCTCCCCAAACCCATACTTACCACCTTCTACAGAGGCACCATAGAGAGTGTCCTGACCAGCTGCATCACAGTCTGGTATGGAAACTGCCATGCCTCTGACCGCAAAGCCCTTCAGAGGATTGTGCGGACCACTGAGCGCATTATTGGCAATTCACTACCCAGTCTGCAGGAGATCTACACCTCACGCTGCCTTCATAAAGCCACTAGCATCATGGCTGATCCCCACCACCCCTCCCACCAACTGTTTGCTCCTCTTCCATCTGGAAGACGACTCTGCAGCATCAGTAGCAGGTCTGCTAGATTGTGCAATAGTTTCTTTCCTCAGACAGTCCGGCTCCTGAACACCATGCTGCACTCCTCCACACTGGACTCTTTACTCTTTACCCTCTCTGGATTACATAGCACTACATAACACTGTATATTTCTTTTTTATATATATATATATATATATATATATATATATATATATATATATATATATATATATATATATATCTTGTGTATTGCACCTTTTGACTCTGGAGGACGATATTTTGTCCTACTGTGTACTGTAAGTATATTGTTAGGATGACAATAAAGCTCTACTTGACTTGACTTGACAATGAGTTGTTTGTGAGACTCGAGAACTGTATTTTTGATATGAATGTGAGCCCCACTAGGAACACTTTGGTCTTCTTTTCTATCCACATTGTACACCACAGAATATAAATATATACCAGGTCATGTCATTTGCAGAAATTCTCAGATTATTCTGCACTTGTGGGGTGTGTTGATAACTGGGATGAAACAGAGTATAGAAGTCAAATGGAGAACTTGGTGTCTTGATGCTTAAAGAATTGTCTGCAACTGAATGTCAGCAACACAAAGAAATAATAATAGTAATTTATTACATTTATATAGGCTTTTCAATGTATTCAAAGCACTTTACACAGTGAGTGGGAAGCCACTTCAACCCCCATTAATGTGCAGCATTAGTATGAGTGACGGCAGCCATTTTACGCCAGTACACTTACCACACATTAGCTGTTAGGTGGTGAAGAGATAGTTAGCCGATCAGAGACAGGGGATGATTAGGGAGTCAGAATGGCCAGGCCATGGTGGGCAATTTAGCCAGGACACTATTTAAAGATGTCCGGGGACCTTCTATGTCAAAGTCAGGACTTTGGTTTTATGTCTCATTTGAAGGACTGTGTGCCTGGCCGTTTGCTCGTTTCTCTAGTCTATGTTTTAACTTTGTTTTTATGTTTTAGTTCATCCCAACGATCACTGTCCTATGATCGGGAGTCTTTAGTAAACATATTTTCTGGCCCACTTTCCTCTCAATTTTCATCTTCTGATTGGATTTTTTGTGAACTTCCACCTTTGTTTTATTCATTTCCTGACTTCTTCACCTGGACGCCGGTGTTCACCTGTATCAGTGAGTTGAATGCCCCTCGGAGACGCAAACGCACCCGCCGTCGTGGGAAAAGAGTCAGCGTTGTTTAACAGCAATTCCGGCTCAAGTCCCAGAGCTTTGTTTCCCGATGCCTGCGAGTTGTCTATGACCCATCTTCTCCTGTTCAGGAATCCATCACTGATTCATGGGCGCTGGACACCGGATTTAATTTCTCCAATATCAAGACCGCATCACTTTTCCTCGGTGTGCAATCGGGGAGTAAACGCTGCTAATCTTCACACACCCGTGCTCATTCTGCAACGAGCTCTTCTACTTCTATCAAGGCAGCTCTCCTGAACGTGAGATCAGTGTCTAATAAAACTTTTATTCTGCAAGACTTTATTACATCAAATAATCTGGATTTCTTCTTCATCACTGAGACTTGGATTTTAAATGGTGACTCTTCATGTTTTACTGACTTGGTTCCTTCAGGTTATTCATTTTTAAACTCTCCTCGTTTGACTCGTCGTGGGGGGGCATTGCCACTGTTTTTAAAAGTACTTGTGTCGGAGCCTTACAAGGGGTCCGTTTAGCAGCTTTGAACTTCAACTTTTCGAAGTGTGCAGCTCCCCTTCTTTGTTTGCCATGGTTTATAGACCTCCTGTAATTAATGATATTCATTTATGAATTCTCTGATCTCCTGGCTTATTCCACCCTCTCCCATGACAAAATATTTATTGTTGGTCATTTCAACATTCAGGTTTGTTGTCAATCGAAACCTTTGCTCAATGTCTTTTTATCAGATTTGGACTCATTTGATTTTATACTGTAGTGACCCGGCAGTAGTGATGGGTCGTTCTTGAACGATTCGTTCATTTTGAACGAATCTTTAATGTGACTCAGGAAGAACGAGTCGTCTCGTGGGAGTGATTCGTTCAGTCGCGCTTGCGCATTTGCGCAACTTCCTATAGTTTCTGTATTGGAATTGATTCACCTGTTTCGAGTCTTCGGGTTTTTCGAGTCGTTCGTTCATCACGTGACAGCCCCATAAGCTTAACCTAGTATGCAGTCTGAGCCAGAAACAGAATTGATTAGTTCATCTCTCGAGTCTTCGGGTTCGAGTCGTTCGTTCATCACGTGACAGCCCCATAATCTTAACTTAACTTAAGAGAATTGAACGAAATGACTCGAAAAATGATTCGTTCATTTTGCTGAACGAGACTCAAAGATCCGAGTCAGTAAAATGATCCGAACTTCCCATCACTACCCGGCAGCCAGCGCTGGCAGCGTGTTGCATCATGGGTGATTTATGTAAAAAGCATTGTGGGTAATTTATGTAAGAGCTTATTGTTGCGTTAAATTAACAAAGTAATCTAATTGTGTTTCCTGTTGTAATTATTGTATGTGTTTGTGCTCAACTGGTGGGGTGGGTTGGGTTATTGCCGTCCGGGGGTTATTTAAATGTAAATAGTTACCATCGTTAAGAAAGATGGCTTCATTAATGACTTTGGCAATCGCTAAGCAAATGAGTTAAGCTTTGTTTTTGCTGACTATCTGCTCTAATAAAGAGATACAACAGGACAGAGCTGTGTATTGCTAAGATTTCTATCGAAGCAATTATTACCGAGACACTCGGAGTCGTGCGGTGTATGGGACACGAGTGCTCGCTACTTAAAGAGCTGGGTGCAGCTGCGTGCATAACGCTGGCAGTCCGCTAGCCTACAGCTTGGGAGAGGTGCACGGCAGAGTTCGGCTCTAAAAACTTAAAAGACTCAACCACGGGTCGCTACAATACACTCACTCTCTCGGTCACATCCTTGATCTCGTTCTTACTCGTGATATTTCAGTGAATAGTATTGATTTATGTGATGTTTCTTTCTGATTACTTTTCGGTAATGATGGATCTGCATATTATTGTTGATCTCCTGTCTAATAGCCGTACACCACGCCGCTCGCGCTTTTTAAATTCTTCCATTATATCTGATTTTTAAAACCATTTTCTCTAGTCTTTATATGCATGACCAAAATAATGATATCGATGATTCTGTCGTAAAATTTAATTCCTCCTGTAAAACGGTTTTAGACACAATTGCTCCGCCCAAGATACGCTGTAATAAGATAAGACCTGCTCCCTGGCTAAATGAAAGTACGCGATCACTGCGCCGCGCCTGTCGAACTGCTGAACGCCGTTGGAAAAAAGATGGACTGACTATCTCTAAACAGATTTTCAGGACTTCTCTTTTCAATTTCCATGCTGAAGTTAAGAAATCAAAACATAACTTCATTGTCGATTTAGTATCCCGTCATTCAAACAATCCTAGGGTTTTATTTAATTCAATTAATGCGGCCATTCACCCTTATTCTATGATGGGATTAAATAGCACTGTTTATTCATGTGAGCAGTTTCTATCATTCTTTGTCAGCAAAATTCATACTATCTGCCGTGGCATTGTTCAAACTGGCTATGAACTTTCTACTGTTAATCATGACATTGATCAAGTCTCACTTTCAATGCTAAAAAGAACTATTGACACCGTTAAACCAGCTTCCAGCCCCCTCGATATTGTACCACCACGTCTCTTAGTGGAAGCCTTTGATGTGTTGTGCCCATCTTTACTAGTCATTATAAATGATTCTATTAGTTCGGGGGTTATGCCCTCATTTTTTAAATTTGAGGGTTTTAGGATTAGATCCTGGAGTTTTAACCAACTTTCGTCCAATTTCCCAGCTGCCATTTCTGGCTAAAATTCTAGAAAAAATTATTTATAATCAATTGGTCAATCCCCTTAACTCAAATAATTTTTTCTACCAATATGGTTTTGGGCGTTATGGTGTTGAAACGGCACTCCTGAAAGTGTTCACGGCATCTCTCTTATTACTGACTCAGGTGATGCAGCAGTCCTTGTCCTCCTTGACCTGTCCGCTGCCTTTGGTACCATTGACCATGAAATATTGCTGATGCGGCTTGAACATCTTGTTGGGCTTAAAGGGACTGCACTTAACTGGTTCAGGTCATATCTAACTGGTAGACACTTTTCAGTGACTTTAAATTCCTCTTTTTCATCTACTGCTCCTCTCAAATATGGTGTTCTTCAGGGATCCATTTTGGGTCCTATTTTATTCTCTATATACCTTCACCCTATTGGAGCAATTTTTAGGAAATTTAACATTTCTTTTCACTGCTATGCTGATGATACTCTGGGTTTATATTCCCCTCTGCAACAAATTAACTCCACAACTGTCTGTCTGAACTAAGATCCTGGATGGCTAATAATTTTCTTGAATCAAAATAAAACGGAGGTGCTTATAGTGGGTCCACCAGCTAAAGCTCAAATTGGTCTTGGACTTCTCGGCTCTTTCTCTGTCTTTTCCAAACCTCAAGTCCACAATCTTGGTGTTACCTTTGATAGTAACCTCTCTTTTGAGAAACAAGTAAATTCTGTAGTCAAGAGTTGCTTTTTCCAACTTTGTCTATTAGGTAAGCTCAAGCCTTTTTTATCTTCTAAAGATCTTGAGAAAGCTACTCGTGCTTTTATTTTTTCTCACCTCGATTATTGCAATTCGCTGTATTCTGGGATTAACAAATCCCTGATACACAGGTTACAGTTGGTCCAAAATGCTGCTGCTTGCTTTCTGGTTGGGGCAAGGAAGTATGACTCTGTTTCTCCAATATTAGCTTCTTTATACTCGCTGCCTGTCAGTTTTTGAATTGATTTTAAAATCTTGTTGCTAGTTTTTAAATCTTTACATGGGCTTGCTCCTGCCTATTTATCTGAATTGTGTGTTTTACACCAGCCATCCAGAGTTCTTAGATCTTCTGGTCAGTTGTCTCTTGTTGTCCCTCGTACCAAATGTAAAACCAAGGGGGACAGGGCCTTTGCAGCTGCTGCCCCTCGCCTGTGGAACTCTTTACCTCATCACATAAAGGAGTCGTCTACAATTGAACTGTTCAAAACAAGATTAAAAACTCATTTCTTTTCACTTGCATTCCGTGACCTTCAGTAATACTGATGGGTTCCTCTTTGTGATCATATAACATTATTTCTATTTATTATCTTATTTTATGTTCATATATTTTATTACTATTTAATTTTATTGTTTTTGTTTTTTCTTTTGTTGTATTATTGTAAAGCACTTTAGCCGCAGCATTACTCTGTTGTTTTTAAATGTGCTATATAAATTGACATTGACATTTTTACAGCACAATGTCCCTGTCACTGCCTTTTCACTTATCACCCCGGCAGTCTGATCTTCAAAGCAGGTGACTCGTTGCAAGATAGGTAGATATTTACTTCCTGTAGGCAGCCATCACAATAACATGTAACAGAATTATTGAGGGAATTTGCCTAAGAGAAAAACAGCCAGTGTACAAAAATGTTTCTCCTCTCACAATACCATTAAGAAAATTCTTGCTTTTGCGTTGGTGAAAAGGGGTTATTTAGCACTTAACAGTTGAGTTTCAGTTGGATAGACTGAATTGTTCAATTGGGCAAATTTTTTTAGAGTTTGGAAACAATTAGCAAAGGAAAAGTCAAACATCAAGCTGTGGTTTGTTATGCGTGAATTCCACATGACTTAAGTGTTTCTTTTCAATACCAGAGTGTTTGGGTTGAAAGCCTCACTAGTAATAATTGTCACTATCCAAATACTCATGGACTCAACTGAAAAGTCTTTTTTAATAGAAAAATCTACCAAAGCACTGCTAAGGCAGACCAGTTCTAAATGGTCACTTATTGGTAATCTACAGTGTGATAAGTCATAAGTGTATTCTTTTGGCTGACATACACTTGCACATTCATTACTAAGGTTGTCTAGCTGTAACTTTCTCTCTGCATTACCTGTTGAACAATGTTGTCTATGGCATATCCACTTGTGCCTTCATATGAGTACTAGCAGCTTTGGGAAAAAATTAAGAACCTACCCTGGGTGAAAATCCAGTCCATTACTGTTCACACTCATTTACATTGGTATAATTTTTGCCAATAACAGTGTCAACGCTCTCATCTGAAGGGTTCTAATATTAATTACTTGGCAAAGCTCTTTTTCATGAAAGCCACTATAAAAATAAACATCAGCAAGTAGATGCCCAATGTGGCCTAGTGGCCTAGGTACTGATTCTTAAACAACACTATTGGTTCAATCTCCAGTGCTAACTCACTCTGCAACCCTGACAAATCCATTTATTTTGCTTGTTTTGCAATTTGTAAAAAAAAAAAAAAAGTATGTAGGCAGTTTTAGTATAATCTGTACTTAAAAAGAATTTCAGGTTGATTTTCATTGTAGAAAGGTCCCATACTGTATATTATGAAGTATATGAAACTTGTATTCTTTTTTCTTTAAAGAACATTTCTTATCTTTATGAGTAGATGCAGAATGTATGACTAATTATCTGAGTGACATTAGTTAAAAAAATTAACCATAATGGGTTTAATGCCCGTATCTACTCAGTTTAACTGGTGAACGTCGGTGCATTACAAGACTTGTTTGTGTGGAGAGACTAATTAAAATGTTATCCAGATTCTTGTTTAATGACTATCGCTACTAATTTAGACTCCACATGACACTTACTGGCAAATAGCAGCATCGAGACTAGAGTGTCTCTTCTTTGACACTGTTAACATTGCATACGTGCTACAGGTTTAAAAGTCAAAGGCTACATACATTTATATTTCAGCATTACTTGTGTTTTTATAATCGGCAATATACTCTGAATTAATGAATTAAATTGTACTTATATTATTTAGAGTGATTTTAATAACATTGGTGCACATTGTAAGCCTTTCCTTTAGAAGACTGATTTTGAATTTTAGCAGCAGTGGATTCAAGGCCCAGCTCAGATTTGTAACTGGAAGGTTGATTCTTAAGCACACAAGAGTAATCAAACTTTTTGAGTTGAACATCATGAAGACCGCTGACTGGACAGTCATACTTAGTTTTATTTGTGAAGCAATAATTAGTGGTGAACAGTTAAAAGTGTAGGACCAATCATCCATCCAGGGCAGAATCCTTCCTTGCCCACTTTATCATCAGGATAGGCTATGGTGGCACGATACTATAAATGGAAAAATGAACATGTTCTTCAATAGGCACTAACTAGACACTAATTTGTTAAAAATTATATTTATTAGTTTCTAACTTGTAATTGATGTGGCAAAGATAGGAATGCAATTAATATATACGTATAGCTGTTGAATGTTTTTTTTTTATTATTGTTGGTTCATAACATGTTACATAAATGAATAAATCTTCTTTTGTACACCTTGGGACCAGATCTGTGCCAGTGGCCTCTACACTACAACCTTTGGTACCAAATGTAAATATTTGCTAATTTGTGGTTGTTCCCACTGGTTTGTAAAGCCTTGCATATTTTAATTTATTTTTCATGATTTTCCTTTTATTAAAATGTATTTCAAATGGTTGCAATACTTTACAGCTTAGGGTAGTTGAAATCATAAAACGATAAGATGTCTGTCTGTCCAGCATCCATGCTATTGCCACGTGTCATCCATCATCCAGGTGGGAGGTTGGGAGGTTAGGAATGTCTGATAAACTAAGGCAAGTAGCCAGCAAAAGATAGAAAACAATGTAGCATTTGTTTGTGTGTCCGGGCATCACGCGTTGTCCACAACAGGGCTGGAATGTCTGATGAAGAAATGCAGTAAGAAGCACAGATAAAGAGGGATGCAAGGGTTGGTATATAAGTTGAACAGTGGTTCATAAATGTAGGAAACAGTTGAAACAGATGGACTTACCATTGTACCATTAAGCTGTTTCTAATAAATTACCACTCAAATTCATCTCTTTAAAAAGAATTTCTGATTTTCAGGGCCATATGGTCTTGGGCGAGAGATGCAGAACTTCTGAAACTTAGTCCTCTGGTTAAATCTATTGGCCTTGGTAAGGGTTCACTGACAGTCTTGGGAAGGATTATGCCTTGCATTTGCTCAGCTCACAGAATTGGGGATTGTGCACACAGATGGTGTTGCCTCTGATTCTGTGGAATCTAGGAAGATTGGTCAGCTTGTGGGACGAAAAGGGAAAAACAATGTGTTTCACAATGAATTAGGCTACTAACACCAGTAATGATACAATATCAGTCAACTAATTAAGAAAAAGAACATCTTTTCAAAATATTGTTACACAGTACAATGCCCAAAGGATACTATTTAAATATATCTCAACATCAACATCAAATACTCAATGACGAGAGCTGATGAGTATTAGTAAAGTTTCCATTGTTGCTCAGTGGCCAGGGTCTAAAATCCCTGAATCTAAGAGGATAAAAGCAAATTATTTTGTGACTTCTGATATCTGCATCTACTAATCAGTATCATCCTCCGACAGAGGAGCAGCTTCAGCAACAAAATGCTGTCACTCTCCTGCTCCAGACTGAGGAGATCGTTCCTCCCCAACACTATGCGACTCTTCAATTCCACCCTGTAGGCAATGGGTAAACGTTAACATTATACAAAGTTATTGTCTGTTATACCTGCATTTCTATCACTCTTTAATTTAATATTGTTTTTTATCAGTATGCTGCTTCTGCCATTCATTCATCCATTTTCTGCCGCTTATCTCGGTCGCAGGGGCAGCAAAGTATACTGAGGCGTATCTAGGCCAGCATGTCCAGTGTTTACACCTAGGTCTCTACCCAGTTGGATATGCTGAAATGCCTCTGCAAGGAGGCATCCTAATCGGATGCTTGAAAAACCTCAACTAGCTGCTTTCGATGCACAGGAGCTGTGGCTCTACTTTGAGGTCCTACCAAATGTCTGCGTGCCTCACCCTATCTCTAAGGCTGAGCCCATTTACTCTGCAAAGGAAACTCATTTCTGACACTTGCAATGTAGTTGTTTCTGTCCCTAAAAATGCTTGTGACCGGTAAGGATAGGAATGTGGATTGAATGGTTGATTAAAAGCTGATCTCTTCACCATGATGGACAAGGAAAATGTCAGCATAACTGTTGATTCTGCTTCAATCTGCCTGTTGATCTCCCTCTCCCTTCTTCCCTTAAACGTGAATAAAATCCCTAGATACTTAAACTCCTCCACTTAAGGCAGCACCTCATCTGAAACCCCTTTTCCAGTTGAGAACTATGACTTTGGACTTGATGGTGCTGATCCTCATCCCAGCTGCTCCACAGTTGACTGCAAACTGCTTCACTCCATCTCTAATTTTACAGCCTGATAAAACTAGCAGCACCACATCTTCCAAAAAAAGAAGAAATGTGATCCTGAGGTCACCAAACTGGACACTCTCTCTACTCTTCACTGCACCTAGAAATTCTGTCCATAAAAGTTGCGTATAGAATCAGTGACAAAAGGCAACCCTGGTGGAGTCCCACATCCACTGGAAACAAGTCTGACTGAATAGCAAATCAAACCAAGCTTTCATTCTGGTCATACATGGACCGAGGGACATCCTAAGGGACCTCATTGTAAGCCTTTTCATTTGTTTCCACAAAACATATACAAACAAGTTGGGCATACCTCCATAAGTGCTTCAGGAAGACTGGTTGAACATACTCCCACAAACCCTCCAGAAATGTTTTTCCATTTTGTAAAATAAAAAAATAGAACTAACAGTGGCATGTTGTTTTTCCCTGAAAAGAAGTTTACAGTAATGTAATTCATATTGATGATATTTTTAGATTTTCTAAAGGCAATTGAGAATAAATTCAGCACATAAAGGAAAACCACTTGTATTTGAGAAAGATATGATATATGCTAAATTAAAAATGTGTCATTTTTTTCTGTTCATTGATTATAGAATTGCATGTAAGGATTACCTGCTGGAATCTAATAAGCCTGAAGCAGATTAATATTGATCAGTGGCACTTACAGTGAAATGACTGTAATGCTTTATTACAATTGGTAACCATTATAACCTGCAAACCTGTTATGGAATAACTGCTTTTCAAAATAATGAATGAGCATTTACACTTTATTACTGCAATTATTGTTCTTGTCTTTAAAATAGTCTTTGTCCTTTGTCTTTGACCTTAGAGACCTGGAACTTTGTATGACAAGTTGACATTTTATTTTTGTTATATTCCTATTTTCTTGATGTTTATGTTTGTCATTGCTAGAGCCATTTGTTGCTGTGATGCCATGTGTCTGCAGGGGTAGGGGGGACTGGGCGGTCTCTTGGTCTGGAACCCCTACAGATTTTATTTTTTTCTCCAGCCTTTGGAGTTTTTTTGTTTTTCTGTCCACCCTGGCCATCGGACCTTACTCTTATTCTATGTTAATTAATGTTGACTTATGTTTATCTTTTATTGTGTCTTCTATTTTTCTATTCATTTTGTAAAGCACTTTGAGCTACATTTTTTTGTATGAATATGTGCTATATAAATAAATGTTGATTGATTGATTGATTGATGTGGAGCATCATGCATGAGGTCACAGTGGGTGTCTGTTTTAGACTGAGCTGTATGTTACATGGAGTCTGCACTTTGTTTTTTCTCTCTTCGGTGTAACTGTACATAAAGTAGCTTAATGTGCAGTTTAATTTAATTTAATTAGTTTTCAGATTTTCTTTTGATTTTTTTAACCTTTACCTGCTTCATCTGCTTATTCTTTTACAGTAGTTTTGGTAATCTGGTGAATTTAGTGCTTTCTGATTCAGCCTGTCTGACTGCCATTTTTGGAAAACCTCTCAACATTTTAGAATAAACAATTCCATTTTCCAGTTTTTTACTAAACCAAAGCATATGATTGTCTGCACAAGCTTGACAGTGTAATAGAAAGCACAAACAAAACCCCAAAAGATTGGGGCACTGAATAATGTTCTACGTATATTGTTGCAAAATAAAATAAGTAGTTGACAAAATGCATATGGGAGTCTCTGACCAGATGGGAGAAAGATGGCTGTGGTGCTGGTTATGAGGTCCATTAGGCAGAAAATATGGGTTCAGGTGCCCCAGAAATGGAAATGATGTTATACGTTGTCGAGCCTTGATTCTCTGGACTTGCAGAGAGAAGGAGAGAAGAGGTGTTAGGAAATAGG
The DNA here is from genome assembly GCF_016835505.1 of Polypterus senegalus. Taxonomy (NCBI): domain Eukaryota; kingdom Metazoa; phylum Chordata; class Cladistia; order Polypteriformes; family Polypteridae; genus Polypterus; species Polypterus senegalus. The sequence continues at coordinate 117,315,106 of NC_053161.1, forward strand.
TGCAACCCCTGACTTGGGGTGGAATTACAAGGTAACAAGCCCCAAAGTTATCTCCCAGACGAGTGTGTCTGACAACAGTTTAAATGTAATTGTTGTGAATTCCTGTAAATTTGTTATTTTTTTTTCATTGGCTTGATGCAGTTTTCTTTGACAATTTGAATTTTTTTTCTTTCACTCTAAACATTGCTGATTTTTCTTTCAGTTTCATTTTGTGGCTTTGTTTTGAACTTTATATCTTATCATTATACATATTTTTGATCTGTTATATTGCCATCTTGTTTTTACTGGTCGCATCCATTTTGATGTCCTTTTGCTAAAACATCTTTGTTTGTTGTTTGGTTCTTGCTTCTTGGTGAAAGTTATTGTTTAGGTTGGTGACACAAATCAGCCTTTGCCAAGTTAATGGTTTAAAATAAAAACTTTTATTGGATAGCTTTAATTTTCATTTAAGTGCAATGACTTTTAACTAGTTCCTTTGCCGTCATATTTCGCCAGTAATAAAAATGTGATTTGTTCAGTACATTATTTGTTCAGCAAGACTCATCCCCTACTTTTTAAATTTTAGCAAAAGTGCCCGTGGAAATATGGATTTCTTTATGTTGGGTACAATTCTGTGCTGTCACCACACTGCCATGTTATCATTACCATCACTGGAACACAGCGACTGATTGCCAAGGAGCATTGTTGTAGATGGCACCACCTCTTATGTTATCAGCGTGGCTCCTTAAACACCAATGCAATGACTCATTTGTATCTATCTGTGATTTAGATTGAAAACTCAAATGAACATTGTGCAAATGTCTCTCTTGAATTTCTGTTTTTTTGAATTTTCAGTTTTCCCTCTGATGTTGATTTCTGATTAACAAATAGGTTTCGTGTTCTTGGTGTGGACTTGTTTCTGGTTCTGGCTACGTTTTATATTCTTGTCTTCTTCCAGCCTTCGGGTACAATAATAGTGGTTGCAGAAACATCATCCATATATACTCACATATAAGAAAACTATGTGGAGCAGAACCTAACTAAAATGTGAGTAACAAAGAAATGTTGCTAATAAAATTGTCATTAGAAGAATTGGTTATAAAGACACTGCTGATTCATTTCTGGGTTAAACCAAACTCTTACCAATGATCTACAAAGAGCTCAAACTTGCAAGAAAGGGTAGCTTTAATTAGATAATATTTTTATATTCTTATATTACATGTAAAGAGGTTCCAAGGCAAAACATTTGATACTGCATTTTGGAACTAGCTCATATGAATGACACCCCAAAAACAAACATTCTCCCAGTTTTGGATTACAACACCTTCCCTGCTTACTTTTATGTAATTCCACAGAAGAAACTTAAAATATGTATGAAATACCTAACCTAATTTGTTATATATCTGTATATGTCAGTTAAACAGCCCTATTTAGGGCAACAACTCTTTCTTTGCTAATCACCCTAATGTTAAATTAAGTCAAGAATTAATTAAAATAAATTTGACATAATGACTAATTACATTTCAGGATTTTACTCATTATATTGCCATTTAAATAATGTATAGTGAGTCCAACCATGATGCTAACTATAAACGTGTTTTGCAGTCACAACCCACTTTATGCTACATTAACCACAAACCATCATATACTTCAGATTTTCAGATTCACAATAATATTGATAATAGCAGATAGCTTTTTCAGTGTAGTGTTACTCTTAGCTTTAGGGCATTAAATGATTGGTAGCAGCAAGAAAAATTTAGTCTTTTAATTTTTTTATGTCCTGTGAAGCCTGGGTTGCCCACAGCTGGCATCACTCCCTTGAACCCGATACATCAATAGTCATGTACCAAGGATTGACTAAACAATGGGGACATACACGCATACGGCAAGAGTTGGAGCAAACAGTGCATTGTACATTTTATTTAAACAAAGTATTCAAAAAGTGAAGGTCTTCTTTAAATAAATAAATAAATAATCCAATAATTATGTTAAAATGTATAGGTTAAAGCAAAGTCCATTAAAAAACATTTCTTCCTTCTGAAGCCTGAAGTCTACTCAGTTTACCCTTTTTTGATCTCCTCAGCAATAGAAGACATCTTCTGTCAGTTACCCTTTAGACCAAGCTTGTGTTCCCACCTCCACTGCAAGGGGAAGTAGGGAATACTGTGAACCCTGCTCCCTTCTCCAGCCACAATCCCTTGGCCTTCAGCAGGAGCCTACTTTTGCTCTCTCTTTACTGCTCCTTCTCCATAAATTTTGTCCACTTACTCCCCATTGGACCACTTCCAAACCGCCTGCCCCCATGCCATAGCAGCACTTTCTCAGCCATGTTCCTAAATCTCTACTTTCTTTCACTTTAACCTCCTTACTGTTTTTCTTTTGTCTTCGCTCTGTATCTCTTGATCTCTTACCTCAGGCTTTTTTTATACTTCAGTGAGCACAAGTACTTAATTATACACCCTAGAGTGCTAATGAAGAAATCGGCTGGACCATGCTTATCTGCATGTGAATGTGGGCTACACCAGTTTCCTCATCAACACCCCAGGGCTGCTTGTTCACTATACCTTCTGCACTTACATCCACCCAGAGCCTGAGCGCTCTGTTTCTAAAACTATAAACTGCACATCACCACAGACCCCAAATGTGTTTCACTACATATAAATGTGTATAAAATTTAAGTCTACAATTTGAGCATAATTTTTAGAATTTTTGGATCTAGTCCAGATATAAGCATTTAAATTAACTAAGTGAAGAATGAGAATAAGTTGATGCTATGGGCAAATATTTCAGGAAAAAATGATTGAATTTGGTTCTTTTAACTTAATTGCATTTATGGTGAAAGCACACTTGTTCACTTATTAGATGGCTTTGTGTCAGGAACTCTGTGTCCTTTCTTGTCTTATGTTGTCTTATCTTGTGTTCCCTGTCACATTAGAATTATGTTGTATGACTGTCATTGTTGATATGAATGCAGAAACCATTTTTGTGAGTTAGCACTCAGCACAGATTCCCATCATCTGCTAATATAGAAATCTCAGTTTTGATATTAGAGAACACAATGTGACCCCATCAAGCTTGAATGGCTGCCCAAGCCAAAGCAAAGAGACGAGCAGACGGTAGAGGAAAAAGTAAAACAAATGCTGTTTATTATTAAAGTCTAGGATTCAAAAGACAGGTTAATAAACAAAAGGGCAAGTGCAGCACATGCAAAATGTCCAAAAACACTAGTCACTCCATAAACTTACATAAAGTCAAAATACTACAACTCAACTAGAAGATGTTCAGATACTTTAAAAGTTGAAGAATTGTAGTCAGGATTCCTCTTTTATTTCCCTAGCCCCGCCATCATGTGACTGGAAATTAATTACTGTTGCTAAGTAACAGATGAAGATACAGTACGTGGGAGCAAGAGAAACCTGCACATGAAAGAAGGCGTCAGGGTCCAAGCCACATTTAGACATTCTGAATTGGAATCTACAGTAAATCTGAAAAGGTTTGATTCTTGTCCTGAGGAAGGCTTTTAGTATTTACTTCTCTGGATGGGTTAGAGCTGGCATGTCAAACTCACTACCATTGGTGGGCCCTTTCGACTGCCATACGTGCGTCAACGGGCCGCACTGTAACAAATACTATTATACTATTATACAAAGTTACTGTAGCTTTCTTTCCAATACTGAAAACTTTAAAAAATGTAACACTTAAAGTTTAAAGAAAAGCAATTTATTTCCATACATTCTCCATACGACAGCGTACAATTAGAGTCTTAGCCTCTTAGCTAGGTCGTTATATTATTATATTATATTCATTGCTTATATATGAGTCTTACAGTGTGAGATCTAATTCTTTTGTCCTGACACTTGGCATCTCTTGTTAATAACCACTTCGTCAATATCAGGCTTGAAATCTTGTGCAGCCGCAGCTTTTATGAGGGATGAAAGGTGCTCAACAGTAACTCTTGAGCGATGTGGGGTTTTGGTAGCTTTCATTCATGAAAACAATTTCTCACAAAGGTAAGTGCTTCCGAACATAGATAGTACTCTCGATGCCAACTTACGGATCTGCACATACGAGGGTGGCAGGTAAGCATACAAGCCTGGCAAACCAACTTTGTTGTATTTTGCCTTAAGAATAGAATCTGACTGCAGTTCAATCAGTTCCATTTGGATATTTTCAGGCACATTCTCAAAGTTGTAAGAAAACAGCGCAAAGTCCTGTTCGTGTACACTGAAATCACGAAAACGCTCACTGGATTTATTGCTCAGTAATTCAAGTTGGAGAACAAATCCTCCAGAAATCAAATTTTACTTTACTAAGTTTACTTCAAAGTTTATATTGTAAAATTAGCCGATATGCAAAAAGCCACCTGACCTACATTAATTTTACAAACTCAAAATCACGAAAATATGTTAATAAACTACTCACCAACTTCTCTCGTCCACTTCAGATCTTCAGCTGTAGTGTGCACTAACTGTTCGTCACAATACTAGCACAAAATTACATAAAACTAGAGCAAAAAAATGTGGAAATATGCAGGCTATTACTACTCGTGATGGTCAGTTCTGCCCAGTGGCCAGTCTCTGCAGCCCACCCAGTAGTGTAGCCTAGCAGGGGTGGCTCTAGGCTCTTGGCGGCCCTGGGCAGAGAAAGAATCAGTAGCCCCTTCGCCTGCCAACGTCAATATGGTATCTTATGCACGGAGGATGGCCGTGTCCATTGCGAATACTGCATAGCCGCCTCGTGCTCATAACACGCTTCTATATGCGTGTGTCCGTAACTTGAAATCAAGTGGCGGCCCATGATATTCTCATTACAGCAGAACGTTATAATACTACATAGTAAATACAGTGTACTACTGTAATTAACAAGAAACACAATGTTTTTCAGCCGCATTGCCGTCAGCTGCGTTGTTATTTTCTATTTCTATTTTCTATTCAATATATATTAGCGTGGCGGCCCTGTGCAGGTGCACAGTTTGCACATGCCTAAGGCCCCCGCTGCTGCAGCCTAGCACTTCAGTTGTGACGTTGCGGCTCATTACCTTTGATCAAGGCTCGTGGGTATACTAGCAGATGACGTTTCCAGTACCATAATCCCATGGGAAAACGTGCTTTTGTCAGAAGGCGGAAGTAAGAAAAGTCAATAAGTAACGCTGAAGATGCAGAATGATTCAATCACAAACGATAGTAATCATTTTGTACAAGTTCAGTGCTGACTAGGATCTGTCATGCGAGCCGCACAGATTTCTGTTGCGGGCCGCATGCGGCCTGGGGGCCGCGTGTTTGACATGCCTGGGTTAGAGTATTGAGACACAGGGGCCTTGTCCTTGCTATACATATATGTCTTGTTTTTTTTATGTATTTATTGCATGGGCACATCCTTATTGACCAGTTTCCTAATACCTGCTTTGAATCCCTTATGTATGACATGGTAACTATGTGTCTTTATAAAATAATTTTTTATTACATTTTTGCAATTAAATACCTTGTTAATAAGTAGTAGTCAATATCTTTTATTGGACCATCAAGGGAAAGTTATCCAGCAGATTCCATAATAGACTGAAACACCTCCTTGTACCTAGAAACTTGATGGAGACTCAAAGACCATTCAATCCTCTAACATAGTAGGCAGCATGAGGGCGACAGAAAGGTTAGGTGGTGCATTGAAATTTAAGCTACAATGGCTTGAATGTTTCCTATGCAGCTGTTCTGTTTGGCTATTACATTATCAACTGCACGCCTCTTCATAAAGTATTTGACTCTATATATATATATATATATATATATATATATATATATATATATATATATATATATATATATATATATATATATATATTGGTAGATATTAGGGAATGTAGAAAGTCCAAACTCAGCATATGCTATTCTACCAGATGATTATCTGGAAGCTACACAGTTGATTAATCCTAAGGATGGCTTTTCCAGTCGACAGCAGTTTATCTCATCTGTCAAACAGATTTGCACTGTACTTTTTTTTAAACAACAAAAAAGAGCTTCCAATTAAAATTGGTCAGTTCTCCAAGATGGGATAAAAGTAAAACCCTGATCTGGATAATTACATTTTGCTGTCACTTTTAATGTCCTTATATAATACTCCTACAGATGGCAAACGATAATTTGTATACACTGTACAGAATATTCAGTTTATATAATTTATTGCATAAAGAAAACAAACATGAAGCCAAAAATGTATACTGTTTTTTATTGAATGTAAATAGTATAAATAGATTGTATTTTAGCACTCCTTTTGTTCAGTTTATCACTTGTATTAATTTGTTCTAATACAACTGACATGTAATTTAAATAGTGAAATTTTTTCTGTTCACTTGCTTATATGATGAATTTCTGTACTGAGACTGACCACAGAGAAGGAGGTAATAAATGCAGTTAGACTTGTGTGAATTCAAATGCTGAGTCAGTATAATCTGCTAAAGGTTTTGTCAGATTTCTTTCTTTCTTTTCTGTCATATATTTCTGTCACAGACAATGTGTCCTAATAGCAGAAATATTGTACTTTAAAATGCAAGTCTGATGGCTTCATCCATACTAATTTCTCATTGTATGTCCTTAACATGACTGTGCCCCAATTTAGAAAAGATCTATGAAATTTAAAACATTATTCTAAAACTCTTTAGTTGTATAGCACATTGGGATGGTATTCACAATAGAAAAATACCATATTAAATAACTGTTAGTCACACCACTTCACAGAACAGAAATTTTAGGTAACATGGTTATTTCACATTTAATGATCACTGAACAAAATCTTATTCTTTGGTATTTTAGCACTGGTCATTATTTTGGATTATTTTTTTTTTTTTGCTTGCAATGAAGCTGAAAACTCAGGTCTTGCTATTTTTTAAATTATTAAATTTATGTATTTATTTTTGCTTTCAGTCGTTTTTCTTCTGCCTCATTGATCCAGTATCTGCACTGCATTGTTGTCTCTGTGGATTTTGCACATTTTCCCTGTGTTGGCATGTTTATTCCTCCCACATCCCTAAAGATGTACTTGCTAGTTTAATTGTATGATTATGATGAACTGGCATCCTTTCCAAAGTTTGAGAATGTCATGTTATATCCTGCTTTGTTTTTTCAACCACATAAGTATCATTCCAGCTATCTCTAGACAACCCTCTTTTCCATGTTACATCTTAATATACTATAGTGCCTGTAGCAGCCACACACCTTAAATGAATTAACTTTATCTTACTCCAGTAAAAGAGTTTCTCATCAGTTCTTCTTGCTCAGAGAAAACCTCAAGCTCTTGACTTAAGTAATACAAAGCTACTTAAAAGCACTAATAAGGAAGTTATATGAGAAAAAAAATCTAAATATTTTAAAAAGTAATCCTAAACAGAAATTTCAAAAGCCACTTTAATTACCCAAATATTAACCGATTTAACCTTACAAATACAGTGTGTTAAAAAATCAACACGAGTAGACACCTGTGTAAACTTAGTATTTTGTAATAATCAGAACAAAATTCAGTGTAGTTGTGCTTTATTTAGTGATTAAGGTTTATTGACTATAAGTTAATATAGTATATTTCACAATGTTTTTAGCAGAATGCAAAGTTTTATTTTAGTGGGGCAAATTTTGAGCTGATGCGGCCCAATTTAAAAAAGATCGATCAGGATAAGCTTTTCGGTGGGGAATCAGTAACAGTAGAGAAGGTTTAAAGGTATTTTACATGAAATGTAGGACAAGTTCATCATGAAATTTTGAAAGAATAAGAAATTAGACACGACTCCACAGTGGATAAATAAGGAGGTAAAAAAGATGTTCCAAAAGTAAAAAAATGGCTGTACAGTGGAACCTCGGGTCATGAATGTCTCAGAACACAAATCCGGTTATGACCAAAAAGTTCTCCAAACTTTTGCATCTGTTCATGACCACACATTCAGGTGACGAACAAGCCAGTTTCCCTTCTGGTTCATACGCGCCGATGATTTCCGCACGTGTTCAGTCTCTCCCTGTGCATTCGCTGTGAACTCTTTGTGCTCTGTTTCGTTTCTCTTCCGCTTCGTACTCACTGGTGACTGGTGGTTTACGCACGTGTTCAGTCTCTCCCTGTACAGTACATTGTTCTCGGTCAGACGTGCATCGCATAGAGGGACTTTACCTCAAAACTGTAATCTCCTCTCCACCCAGTTCCTCCTCACTTCCTTCATGCCAGAACTTGACTTATGCAAGGTTACTTTTTTTGGTTGTTTAAGGTTAGTTTTTGTATAAATTACGGATTTTCCAAATGTTCATTTTTTCCCCTGTGCTTAAAACTCATTAAAAAAAAGTGTTTACAGAGAGCGGTTCGTAAGGCTGTAGCATGAACTCTTGCAATGTTAGTTTTCTCTGTTCAAGGTTTTCTCAGTGTTATTCAATGTTTTTACATTTAGTTTACTATTACACTGTGCATTCTATGATATAATTAACTATTTTTGGGCTTAAATATCTTAAAAAAATATATATTTACATACAGCTCGTACGGTCCGGAACGGATTACAGTAATCCCTCCTTGATCGCGGGGGTTGCGTTCCAGAACCCCCCGCGATAGATGAAAATCCACGAAGTAGAAACCATATGTTTGTATGGTTATTTTTTTATATTTTAAGCCCTTATAAACTCTCCCACACTGTTAACATTATTAGAGCCCTCTAGACATGAAATGACACCCTTTAGTCAAAAGTTTAAACTGTGCTCCATGACAAGACAGAGATGACAGTTCTTTCTCACAATTAAAAGAAATGCAAACATATCTTATCTTCAAAGGAGTGCCCGCATCAGGAGCAGAGAATGTCAGTAAGAGAGAGCTAGATAAAAGCAATCAATCAAAAAATCAATACGTGCTTTTAAGTATGCCGAAGCACTGCGATAAAGCGGCATTTTGTAGAGGAGCGTCCGTATCCTCTAGGCAAACAGCCTCTGTGCAAAGAGCCCCTCTGCTCACACTCCCTCTGTCAGGCAGAGAGAGTGAGAGAGACCGAGAAAATCAAACAATCAAGCACCGCGTGGGAAGCATATCTTATATCATTGAGGAGTTTTAGTTAATATGTAATACATGCTCTGATTGGGTAGCTTCTAAGCCATCCGCTTAGAAATCGGGTTACAACCAGAGTTTTGGAACGAATTACGGTCGTGACCCGAGGTTCCACTATACCTGATTTGGTCTGTGGGCTTTGTGTGGTGCTATGCAGCCTCTGTGAGACTCATTGCGGGCTGTGTGCTCAATTAATGAGCTGATCTCTCAATTAATGTATGGTAATTTAATTGATTTTTATTTTGATTATTGAAACTTACCAGTAGCTGCTGCATTTCCCAGCCTAGGCTTATACTCAAGTCAATAAGTTTTTCCAGCTTTTTCTAGGTAAAATTAGGTACCTCGGCTTATATTCGGGTTGGCCTATACTTGAGTATATACGGTACTATAAATTTACACCGGCTGTTACAGACACAAATCAAATGTATGTTTTTTATTGCATGATATCTATACTAATAAAAGGCAAAGTCCTCACTGACTAACTCACTGACTAACTCACTCACTCACTCATTCACTCACTCATCACTAATTCTCCAACTTCCCGTGTAGGTAGAAGGCTGAAATTTGGCAGCCTCATTCCTTACAGCTTACTTACAAAAGTTAAGCAGGTTTCATTTCGAAATTCTACGCGTAACGGTCATAACTGGAACCTACTTATGTACATATATACCGGCCATAGTCGGCAGCTCGGTCACCGTGTGAGACGGAGTTGTGTCCCTCATCATCACGCCTCCCACGTATTTGAGTGCCTGCCCATATAAGGCCGTCCGTCAGCGGCAATCCAATAGAAACACTCTGCCGCTAAATATTCGCGGGTGAAGGACTGTGCTTATGCAGACGAAGATGAGATGGTCAGGGTGGTGTTTGGCACAAACTCAGCGAAACTGCGAGAGAAACTTTTAAGTGCCGGGTCTTAGCTAACATTAAATAAAGCCGTGGACATTACACGAGATAGCACAACCACAGCTGAGAACCTTCGATGCATGTACTCTGAGCGGCTCACGTGAACTGACTGTGAACGCAGTACGCAGACAAAAAGCAACAGCTCCAAAGAGCGCTGAACAAAAAAAGCATTACACAACTGAGAAAGCAGCAAAAGCATATGAAGCGAGTGATGCATACAAGCATATTCATAAGTGCAGCTACTGCGGAAACAAAGCACACGGTGGAAAAAGCCAATATCCAGCTAAAGGACAGTGTAAAAAAAAACGGCATGCAATGTGTGATGTCTCAGATAAAGAGGAAGACGATCTGTTTATTGATGCAGTAAGAAAGGAATCGGTGAATGAAACCTGTTATCTTTACAACGGTTGACAAACACGGAATGTAACTTGAACACAACAAATCCTCCAAATATGAACCTGACTGAAAGAAATAATGATAATTAGCATAAACAGCAACACTCATAAGAGTCACAAAACAATTACATTAACAATCATGTTACGTTATTTTTAAAATATTCCCTTTTCTTTTTCATAACTTCTTTAACACACTACTTCTCTGCTGCGAAGCGTGGGTATTTTGCTATTATATATATATATATATATATATATATATATATATATATATATATATATATATATATCCATCCATGGATGGATGGATGGATGGTATATATATATATATATATATGTATATATATATGTATATATATATATATATATATATATATTAATAAAAGGCAAAGCCCTCACTCACTCACTCACTCACTCACTGACTCACTCACTCACTCACTCACTGACTCATCACTAATTCTCCAACTTCCCGTGTGGGTGGAAGGCTGAAATTTGGCAGGTTCATTCCTTACAGCTTCCTTACAAAAGTTGGGTAGGTTTTATATCGAAATTCTACGCGTAATGGTCATAACTGGAAGCAGTTTTTCTCCATTTACTGTAATAGAGATGAGCTTCAACGCTGTGGGGGCGGAGTTTCATGTGACATCATCACGCCTCCCATGTAATCACGCAGTACATAGAAAACCAGGAAGACCTCAAAAAATCTCTCAAGAAAACATGCATTATATAATTGAGAAGGCAGCGAAACAATAAGAAGCGAGTGACATATACAACCATATTCATGAGTTCTGCTACTTCGGAAACAAAGCACGATGTAAAACTACACTTTAAATTAAGTTCATAGACAGGCTGCCGCTGGCGTTTGTAATTTAGTGCCTGCCCATATAAGGCCGTCCGTCAGCGGCAATCCAATAGCAAACTGCCACGGGTAAATATTCACGGGTGAAGGACTGTGCTTATGGAGAGGAAGATGAGATGGTCAGGGTGGTGTTTGACACAAACTCAGCGAAACTGCGAGAGAAAGTTTTAAGTGCCAGGACTAAGGTAACATTAAATAAAGCTATGGACATAGCACGAGATGGCACCAGCACAGCTGGGAACCTTCGATGCAAGTACACCGAGTGGCTCACGTGAACTGACGCAGTGCACAGATAAAAGCAACAGTTCCAAAGAGCTGAACAAAACCGAATTACACAATTGAAAAGGCAGCAAAAATATGAAGCGTCTGATAAGCATATTCATAAATGCAGCTACTGTGGAAACAAAGCACACGGTGGAAAAGTCAATGTCCCGCTAAAGGAAGACAGTGTATAAAAAACCCGTGCATGCAGTGTGTCAGGTCTCAGATAAAGAAGAAGACGAGCTGTTTATTGATGCAGTAAGAAACGAATCGATGAATGAAACCTGTCATCTTTACAACGATTGACAAACACGGAATGTAACTTGAACACAACACATCCTACAAATACGAACCTGATTGAAAGAAATAATGATAATCAAATCCTTGATGACAGCAACACTCAGTAACACTCACAAAACAAATACTGTATATTGACAGTCATGTTGCATTATTTTTAAAATGTTCCCTTTTCTTTTTCTACCTTTTTAACACACTACTTCTCGCTGCGATACGCTGGTATATATATATGTATATATATATACCGATCTACATACTCGAATAATGGATACTTTATTCGCCATCAATGATTGTTTTGGTAAAGCCATACTCAGTGTATTCATTAGATGAGCGGTAAAAAGTAAGAGCGAGGGAGGATGACTCATTGAGGCATGCAGGCTGTAGTCGCGTCAACTCTATCTGAATTGCGATCACATTTGAAAAATATATCTTTTCAAGTTCTATTTAGTCCATATGTGTCAAACTCAAGGGCGCGGGCCACATCCGCCCGGCGTGTAATTATATCCGCCCGAGATCATTTTATATACTGTATTATTGTTATTAAAGCCGGGTATATGAAGCGCTGGTAACACAATAAACTACAGATCCCATAATGCAGCGCTTCAGCTGCCTTGCCTAACACTTACCGCTTACTAGAGTTATTGCGCACTGAGTTTGCACGGCGCTTTGGTGACTTTGAAGAACAAAAAAAGTCCGTCTACATGCGGCTCGAACCTTGTGCATGTTTGGTAGCACATATCTGTGTGAGAAGCTCTTCTCAGTGATAAAGACTAACAAAACAGCACACAGGAGTCGCCTCACTGATGAGCACCTGCAATCCATCCTGAGAATCTCCACAACACAGAACCTCACACCAAACAGAAACGAACTTGTGGCCAAAAAGATGCCAGGCGTCCAGCTCTAAAATGACATATGAGCAAAGACAACTGAATGATTTGATTTGTTATTGCACGTAAGGCGGAGTCAACCGTTTTAACAAACAGCGTATTGCACTGATCTGAAATAGCTGTGTGTGTATATATGTAGATATGTATGTATATGTATATATATGTATTTGTGTGTATATATGTGTGTGTATGTATGTATATGTGTGTGTATATATGTAGATATATATGTATGTATATATGTGTATATGTATAGATATGTATAGATATGTATATATATATATGTTTATGTGTGTGTGTGTAATATATATATATATATATATATATATATATATATGACAACAACACTCATCACTCACAACAGTGACAAAACAATTACATTGACAATCAGGTTACGTTATTTTCAAAATGTTTCCTTTTCTTTTCATTGCTTCTTTAACACACTACTTCTCCGCTGCGAAGTGCGGGTATTTTGCTAGTATATATATATATATATGTACCCGGATCTACATACTGTCAAATGAACGAACCACATGCCGTGGCGCAACACAAGAGGCTTTGCCTCTAGCACTGATGTCCAAGGTTCGATTCCTGAGAGGGGATGCAGTGAGTGTGTACGCCTGATGAGCCTAGAATTAGGACGAAACACGTGTCGCGTACTCTTTGCATTATTTGACAGTAAAACTATATCTATACTAATAAAAAACAAAGCCCTCATTGACTGACTCACTCACTCACTCATTGACTCATCACTAATTCTCCAACTTCCCGTGTAGGTAGAAGGCTGAAATTTGGCAGGCTTATTCCTTACAGCTTACTTACAAAAGTTAAGCAGGTTTCATTTCAAAATTCTACACATAACAGTCATAACGGTTGATAAAAGTCGACAACGTCCGCCATGTTGAACCTTTTTATTTTTGGCCCCATCTTCGCAAAATTTGGTAGGCGGGCCTCCCTGCGCTAACCGAAAGCAATGTACGTACTTATTTCAATGGTATGACGCTACTGTCGGCCGCCATATTGAACTTTCCAACGTCACTAATTTTCCAACTTCCCGTGTAGGTAGAAGGCTGAAATGTGGCAGGCTCATTCCTTACAGCTTACTTACAAAAGTTAAGTAGGTTTCATTTCGAAATTCTACGCGTAACGGTCATAACGGTCGACAACGTCCGCCATGTTGAACTTTCTTATTTATGGCCCCATCTTCACGAAATTTGGTAGGTGGCTTCCCTGCGCTAACCAAAATCAATGTACGTACTTATTTTGATGGTATGACGCCACTGTCGGCCGCCATATTGAACTTTCCAATGTCACTAATTCTCCAACTTGCCATGTAGGTAGAAGGCTGAAATTTGGCAGGCTCATTCCTTACAGCTTGCTTACAAAAGTTAAGCAGGTTTCATTTCGAAATTCTACGTGTAATGGTCATAACGGTCAACAACATCTGCCATGTTGAACTTTCTTATTTATGGCCCCATCTTCACGAAATTTGGTAGGTGGCTTCCCTGCACTAACCAAAACCAATGTACGTACTTATTTCGGTGGTATGATGCCACTGTCGGCCGCCATATTGAACTTTTCAACAGTCTTTTTTACTTATGGGCCCATCTTCAAGAAATTTGGTACATGGGTTCCCAGCGCTAACTGAATCTTACTTACATACATATATACGTCCATAGCCTGCAGCTCAATTACCGTGTGAGGCGGAGTTGGGTCCCCCATCCCAACACCTCCCACGTTGTTGGCTGCCTGCCTATATAAAGCCGTCCGTCATTCCAGTCTCTACATTCCCTTCCTTGCTTCGCCACGTGATTCACTTCTCCCTACTAACTACAGCCTTTTTATTTAATCCACGGCTTCTCCGCTGTTTTATTGTTCGTTTATTACGATTATAGTTATTGTGTAGGTATTTTAGACTTTACATTGATCAGGTACCCATTTCCTTTATCATTCCAACCGTACCCCCATTACCATGTCTATCGAAGTGATCACCATCGATCAAAGAACTGTCACTT